>NW_027481391.1:0-91402 GCF_050403205.1 Rhodotorula paludigena | reverse complement strand
AGCCCAGCCGAGGCCTGGTCTCAGCCTTGGCTTTGGCCGCGGCGAGACAGGCCTGCATCGCTGCGGAGTCGACGGGTGCTGGCTGCCACGCGCCCGGCGGGGGCCCCCCCCCCCGGGGTTTTGTGGGGGGGGGGGGCCCCCCCCCCCCCCCCCCCCTGTTGTTGTTGTCCACCCTCTTCTTGAACAAGTCGATTTGCCCCCAATCGGTCTCCGTCGGACTCTGAATCAGCTTCTCGTATGCTCACGTCTGCGCTTGAGCTTCGCCTGGTCGCTCTTCGTCGACAACGCCTGGCGCTTGTGCCGCCTTGATGCTGAGACTTTCCCTCCTCCCTCACCGGCTACGCTTTGCTCTGTGCGCTCGCATGACCCGTCCGTGTACTTCGTTTCCTTCGTGTCAGGCTCTACTCTGCAGGTCCATGTCGGTGCCCGTGCGACTCATCTTGCTCTTTCGCTGCGCGGGTCCATTCCGCTGACACCACAACTGGAAGCAGGGATAGACGGTACTTTTGTTTGCAGTCACGCGGACCGAGGGTGGTTGGACACCCTCAGCAGGCGACTTGCTCATCACGAGAGACGGGGGGAATCAACGAGAGAACGACGCGGGGGGAATAGAGGGGAGATGCAGTTGATGCAAAGGGATGAGTGGCCCAAGGTTGAGCTGGGCGATACAGGGGTGACGATAGAAGGACGACAGGATGAACTGCGAAGGTGGACCGAAAACGAAGGGAAAAACAGAACGACGAGGAGGGCTGATCGAGGCGAGGATCAGCAGGCGCGCGCATAGCGGAAGCTGATATGGGAGACGCACAAGAACGGCTCGGTTGACGATGCGGGTGCGAGATAGTACGACAGTTGAGGTCACGAAAGAGGGAAGAAAGGAAAGGCGGGCGGCTTAGTGCCCGTTGACGGCGGCGGCGCCGTTCTGCTTGGCGAGCTCGAAGAATGGCGCAAAGACGGCGTCGTCGTTCGTGTCGCGGTAGTCGTTGTAGACGACGT
The DNA here is from genome assembly GCF_050403205.1 of Rhodotorula paludigena. Lineage (NCBI taxonomy): Eukaryota > Fungi > Basidiomycota > Microbotryomycetes > Sporidiobolales > Sporidiobolaceae > Rhodotorula > Rhodotorula paludigena. The sequence continues at coordinate 90,406 of NW_027481391.1, read as the reverse complement.
TGACTACGACAGAGGGCGTCAGCGAGCGAGGCCACGGAACCGGCAAAGAGACGTGGCGCACCGAGGTGGAACTGGTCAAAGACGCCCTGGATGAGCTCCTGCGTCTCAGGCGAGGTCTGCTGGTACAGCTGCGCCCACTGCGAGCCGAGCTCGTACGCCTCGTCCTTCCACGCCTGGAACGCCGTCGAGTCCACGACGGTGGGCTGGATGACCTCGGCGCCAGGGAAGACACCCCAGGTGACGGCGTTCGGGCCCGGTGCCGTGTTCGAGCGGAAGTCGCCCTGCTTGTTGACGGCGTGGTAGGTGATCGATGGCGTCTTGTCGAGGATGGCAAGCAGCGACTCGACGTGCTGAGGCGGGCAGAAGAATTCGAGGTAGGCCTACGGGATGATCGACATCAGCGTGGAACAGACAAGACTAGACTCCGTCGAACGCACCTTCTGGTAGACGTAGCCGTTGATCGGTCCCCAGCCGAGCGCCGGGTCCTCCGACTTGGCGCCGTCCACGCGAGGCTGCGAGTTGATCTGTTTCGGCAAGGTCAGCTGAGCACAGCAGGACAGACGGGCTGACAAGAGAAGCGCACCGTGAGGAAGCCCAGCTCGTTGATCTTGGCGAGTTGCTCGGCGATGTACGACGTCTCCTTCGCGGCAGGCTGGTCACTCCACGGCAGCGCCTTGAGCTGCCCGCGGCAGAAGCGCGCAAACAACGCCGAGACGTCTGCGAGCGACGCCGGCTTGCCCCACAAGTCGACCGCGTCTTGCGGCTTGTGCGGCAGCGCCATCTGAAGCGCGTCGACGTCGCCGAACGCGGGCGACGAGGCGTCGCCCCAGCGGCCGTTGGGAAACTCGTCCCACTCGCGCGTGCGCGTCAGGTACGACCGCTGACGGTTCGACCAAAAGATCGGGCGCGTCGTCTCGGTGCGGCGCTTCTGCGTGAGCGAGACGCGCCACGGCAGCGGCTTGACGCGGTCGGCAGTCGCAACGAACTGGAGCTCCTCGAGGAGCATCTCGGTGCCGCGCGAGAGGTTCATCGTGTAGAAGTGCATGCCGTGGATGCCGAGGTCGGCGTTGAGGATCTTGCGGCACATGTCGGCGACGTAGCGCGTGCCCGCCTCGCGCACCTTGGCATCGTCGTCCTTGATCGGTTCGAGCAGGTCCCACAGCTCCTGCGGCACCTTGGTACCGGCAAAGTCGGTGCGGCGCTTGAACGCAGCGAACGTCTGGATGGGCATGATGCCGGGGACGATGGGGATCGTGATGCCCGCAGCGCGCAGACGGCGACCCCAGTCGATGAAGACGTCGGCGTCGTAGAACATCTGGGTGAACACGACGTTTGCGCCGGCATCGACCTTCTTCTTGAAGTGCCGGATCTCGGCTTCGGGACTCTCGCTCTGCGGGTGTCCTTCGGGGAAGCCGGCGACCTGAAAGCGCAGGAGTGTGAGCCGAGAATCTGAATGTGACAAGCGCGTCCACGTACACCGATGTCAAAGTAGTCGCCGTAGTTCTTGCGGATGTGTCGCACGAGGTCGATGGCGTGGTTGAAGCCACCCTCGGCCGGCTTCCACTCCTCAACGCCGCGAGGAGGGTCACCGCGCAGGGCAAGGATGTTGCGGCAGCCTGAGTCGTAGGCTTCCTGCAAGCGCAGAGGCGAATCCGCGATGCATCAGCGTCCGCCAGTTTTGGAGAACAGGACTGCACCGCACCTTGAGCGCCTTGTCGACCATCTCGACGGGCATGTTAGTGCACGTCAAGTGCATGCACGTCTCGAGGCCGAGCTCGCTGTGCGCGGTCTTGACGAAGTTGGTCGTCGACTCGGACGTCGAGCCGCCTGCGCCCCAGCTGCACGCCTCAAGTTGATCAGCACTTTCGCCAGCACGGAGAAGGGACGAGGGAGACCAACGTGATGTCGACGAAGATTGGTCCGAGCTGCTGCATGCGCTCAATGCGGTCGTAGAGGTTGACCCATCCCTCGGGCGTCTTGGGCCTGCAGTACGACGGCGCCGAGCGAGGGTCAGCGTAGACTCAAGCCGAACAGAGCGACACGAGAGACGCACGGGAAGAATTCGAAGCTCCACCAGGGGCGGCCTTCGCGCTCTGCCTTCTTGATCTTGTCCGAGATGCGCATCGTGCTATGCTTGGCGGGCGATGGGGGCGGGAGGAGCGAAAGTCCCGAGGAGGGGAGCCGAAGTTGTGCGGGCCGCTACGAGCTCTCCGAGCGAGTTCAGCAAAGCTCTCCGAGCGTGTACGTCTGTTCGAGTCTAGTCCTGGACCAACTGCGCCCTTTCGAGCGCGAGCAAGCGGCGGGCAGAAAGATGTCGGAAGTCAACGTCGATCTCGCCCTCTAGCTCGAACCATGCTGCTGTCGGCGCCTGGGGAGCATCTGACGAGCCCAGCTTGCTCAGAATACTCTCAGGCAAGCCGCTCGACTTGCCGCAACCCACGGCGTGCGATCCTCGCTCGTCTCCCGCTCGTTCCGCTTGGGGCAACACGTGCAGCAAGTCGCTGGCTCGAATGGCAGTCTTGCGTAATAGTCCTGTCTGCCGTACGCTGACTAGCATCGTAGAGAGCAAGCTTGACGTGCGGCTCTGCTGTCTCGCAAGATATCTGCTCGTCCGCTCTCATCGCTGCCCGCACCGCTCGCTCACTGCAGCTCATCGCGCTCGGCTTGAAACGAGGTACTGATTGCTTTAGAGTGGTACAACGTCTATCACTGCCGAGGAAGACTGGGCGGACGCGACGGGATCAAACGTCTCCAGCGCGCACCATGTCCCTCACCGCCTCGAGAGTCTTTTCTACCGCCAGGCCAGCCCGGTCGGCGACCTGCTCCTGGCTGAGCGTCTTCAGCTCGTCGGGCGACACGCCCGGGACGCTGGGCGCGAATGAGAACGACAAGTAGAGGTCGTGCGACGGGGCGGGGCCGTACGAGATCGAGTTGGTGACGCGGCCGACAGGCTCGGCGTCGGCAGCTGCCCCGGGAGCGTACTTGTCGAAGTAGATCTGCGGTTCATGATGGGCGTGAGCGAGTTGATCGCGAGTCGGGGAAAGACGCGAAACGCACAATCGCCTTCAGGTAGCTGGTGATGACCTCCTTCATTTCGGGCGCTCCAGCCGTCTTGATGTAGCGCACAATCTGGTGGGGTGGGTCGATTAGCAGGTGGCCCTGGCAGACAGAGAGCGCAAGTCGCGGAGGAGGCTGCAAAAAGTGCTCACTTTGTCTCCCGTATCCTCCGTCACGCGCGATTCGATCGGGATGGGCAGGAACTTGGCCGGGTTGCGGGCCTTGTGCGCGAGGCCGGCCCAGAGCTGGTCGACAGAGAGAACGAGGGAGGCATCGGTGGGGTTGACAAGGCGGGTGACGGTAACAGCGGACATGTCGGGCGGATCGAGGGTCTCGGAGGTTTGCTTTGTGTGTACTGGTGGTGCGGATGATGCAGAAGAGAGCTGTGGACCGCCCCGCTCGAGCAGCTTTTGTAGCCAAGGAGTGCACTCAGCTTCCGTCAGCGTTACTCAGCGGGCACCGGCCTCTCCGGCGGGAGGTCCGCGTCCGCCGTGTCGGGCGGACGCAGGAGCCTGAGGTCAGCACAGGCTGAGAGAGCCATTCAAGAGTGGAGACGAGCAGCGAGCGTCGTCAGTGTGCGGCGCGACCCAAGGAGCGGAGTCTGAGCAAAGCAGGGCGATGGAGCGCGAGGAAGCAAGGAGGAAGCGGCGAGGAGGCACCGCGCGCCGCAAGACATGAATGGCTGGAGTGCACGGCTCTGATCACTTGCAAGCTGGACCGCTTCGAGCGAGACGAGCGTCTGGGTACGTCGGGCAGGGGGAGACTTCAAGCCACGATCGACTTCGGCCGTAGGTCAAGTTGTCCCAGCCGCCAGGGAGGGACATCTTACGCACGCGACTTCGAAGAGCAAGGGAGCTGGACCAGGCTTTGTGCGCCCAGCGGCACATTGAAGGCAGCCGCCGAGTGGAAGCCTTTTCCGCAACCTTTCCGTCTTCCGCGCTCCTGACCCATCAGCGGCGACCAGTGCAGAAGCGCACAACGGCGCACCCAGGTGACAGAGAAAGAGATGCGAGCTTCGTCCCTTTGCGGTGCATGCGGATTACAGGTAGAAACAACACGAGAAGAGAGAGGGAGAGCTGAGGCTAACGCTTGATGACCTGCATGTTGACCGAGTAGCCCCGCAGGTGCATCTGGACGCATTGGCGGTAATGCCAAGCGCACAAGCGCGGGTCCGGCGGCGCATAGTTGCGCAGTTCGACCGAGCCGAAGCTCTTACCAATGTGCTCGGCAATGCCGGTCGTCTTGGGGTTGAAGGCATGGAAGTAGTACCTGCCGGTCTTGGGCTGTCCACGAGGATTTGACTATGAGCGAGACTCTCGTGGAAGATCTGTGATACGGGCCCTGACGAAAGAAAGACCAGACGTACGTGCACGTAGAGCGACCAGTAGTACTTGTTGTACGTGCGGTGCAGCTCTGACTGCAGGAGGATGCCGTGCTGGACTTGGAAAGGGTCCATAGTGTCGCTCGTCTCCTCGGGGCAGCATGCGAGGAAGACCTGCGGGAGGAGAACGGCTCAATGCGCAAAAGCGAGGGCTCAGCAGGACGTACGTCAGGTCGGCTGTAGGGGACGATGTGCGCCGCCGTACACTCGAAAGCGTCAGTATCCGTGAAGTGACAGCGACCGTCGCGCGCGGCGAGCCGGAAGCGAAAGCCGGACTAACGCAACCAGAGGGACGAGGTGGAGAGCGGGAAGAGCAAGTGAGTGGATTCAACCGGGAATTTTTCAATAAAGCAAGCAAGACGGTACTTCGCGCACCTGGGTTGGCGTCGCGCGGGATGAATCCGAGATGGTCTCGTCGTCTCCGGTCTCGACCGGCGCCCTGAAGCGCGTCTTGCCTTCGGGTCCGCGGGTCTCGGTGAACGATGTGCCGGCAGTAGCTTTTGTCGCACGCGGTGAGAAGTGGTGTCAGCACGTATTGTCGGGAGGCAGTGCGACTAAGTACGCACTTGGCGTAAAGAAATAGTCGTCGTGCGACGGTGCCTCTTCTGGCTCGAGCACAAGGTCGGGCGCGCTGCGCAAGCGCAGAATGCCATCTTCGCGCACGAGTAGCTGGCACAGATAGGCCAAGAAGCGGTGCGTGTCGTCGCCCGAGTCGCGCACGAGCGGGACAGGGATCTGAGCATTCAAGGGTCCGGCCTGGGCGAACTCGACGCGAATGATCTGCGTGCCTGGGGGCCATTTGCCGCCGATGCTGCCGTAGCGGGTCTCACCGGGCAGACAGGGCATAGTGATGAGTGCCGAGTCGGGAATGCAAAGGATGGCCTCTCTGCGCGCGGCGCGAGGGATGGAGATAGACGACGGAACAGCAATGGCTTTGGGCAAAGCAGAACAACGCGCTGACTCGGGCTGCGTGGCTGGACAACTGGTTGGCCGACGTCCTCACAGAACGGCCGAGAGAGGTTGGAGGAAGGAAAAGGTGGGAAGGAAACAGGGAGCGGGCGGCAGCACAAGAGCTTGTGAGCAGTAGCGTACGAGCTTTGGCAGACAGGGCACCACTGCTACGCCGGGGTGGAGACGAGGACTGGAAGGAGCAGGTCACGACGAGCGAGGCAAAGAAGAGGGAATATAGGGGGACGAGGCAAGCACTCTGCGTCAGGTCTCGCTCTGCGGTGCAAGCCGGACATGACCTCGCTTGAAAGCGGCGTCTAGCCAGCCTTTGCGCCGTCTACCCCGCTCGGTACTCGGAGAGATTCCTTCCGCGCGAAGAGGGTCGTCCCTGTCTTGTCCCTCTCCCTTGTTCCGCTCCATCGGCTCTGCTGGCCCCGTCTGCGGCTTGCCGTCCTACTGGCACGTCTACACGGCGACTTGCCCAGCTTCAGCGAGCCCCTTGACTTTCAGCATCCGCCACTCCGTCATCAGTCTCGAGTGTCTCGCTCCCGATCGTGAGCCCGTCCTGCCTCTCGAATGCCGATGCAGCTCTGAACGGCACCACGCAGGACGACAGAACATCCGGCATGACGGCCTCGGAAGATCGGACGGCGCTCGTTGCGGGCGCCGGCCTCGTCGGCACCCTCTGCGCGGCCATGCTCGCCTCTCGTGGCTGGACCGTGACCCTCATCGAGGGACGCACCGACCCGCGCACCGGCACGGAGGCCGAGCGCGCGCGCTCGATCAACCTCGCGCTCTCGCCGCGCGGGATCGAGGCGCTCCGGAGCGTGAGCGACGAGCTCGTCGAGCGCGTGCTACAGGAGGGCATCGAGATGCGCGGGCGCATGCTGCACAAGAAGACTAAGACGCGCAAGGGCAAGGGACCTGAAGTAGAGAAGGAGGGGCAGGACTACGGGCGCTACGAGGAGGAGGGCGAGTGCATCCGGTCGATCTCGCGCACCGCGCTGGGCATCCACCTCCTTGATCACGTCGACGGCCTGCCCAAGTCAGGTCGGGGCAGCGTGACCACGCTCTTCGAGACGCGGCTCGTTGAGATGGACCTTCGCAAGGGCCACGGCGTCGACGTCGTCCTCCGGACGAAAGGCGAAGACGCAGAGACGCGGCACTTCGACTTTGTAGTCGGCGGAGACGGCGCCTACAGTAAGGTGCGACAGCAGATGATGCGCGGCTCACGCTTGCGGTACGGCTTTCGCATCCGTCGCGTGTTCCCGCCGGGACTTACCTCTTCCGCGCCGCAGATTCGACTACCGCCAGTTCTACGCACCGCATTCGTACCTCGAGCTGTCCATCCCGGCGGGTTCAGGCGGCACCTATCTTCTCGAGCCCAACTACCTGCACATCTGGCCTCGCGGCGAATTCATGCTCATCGCCCTCGCGAATCAGGTGCGGCTGGATCCGACTTCGCAATCCTGCCAATGTCGGCTGACCCTGTTTGTTTGCTGTAGGACAAGTCCTTCACCCTCACCCTCTTTGCGCACCATTCGACCTTCTCGACCTTCGATCTCCAGCTCAAATCTGCGACAGCCGACGCGCCCAACCCTGTCGTCGAGTTGTTCCGGCAAGAGTTCCCCGACGCGCTTGAGCACATGGGCGAGGAGGCGCTGTTGCAGAGCTGGCGAGAGAACCCGAAAGACGGGCTCGTCATGGTTGAGGTGCGCGGTGCCCAGATGTCTGCGTACTGTCTGCTTCTCACGATGCCGCCATCACAGTGCTCGCCGTACCACTACGAAGACAAGGTGCTGCTCATTGGTGACGCTGCGCATGCCATGGTGCCCTTCTACGGTCCGTTTCTTGCATCATCCCACTTCGACCGCGAGCAAAACTCACGACTTGCAACGCTGCAGGTCAAGGCATGAACTGCGGCTTCGAGGATGTCCGTGTTCTCTCGTCAATTCTCGATCACTTTGGCGCATCGCCGTCGCCGCTTGTTCCTTCTCCGCTCCCCTACTCCTCCGTCTCGCCCGGCCTCCCTGTCCCTCCGACCACGCCGCCGACGAACCCAGTCGTCTCTTCCGCCTCGCGCAACACGCCCCTCGCGCAGGCGCTCACAGCATACACGGCGCTGCGTGCGCCGTCCCTCTCGGCGATCCAGACGCTCGCGCACCGCAACTACACCGAGATGGCGTCGGCCGTCCTCTCGCCGCTGTATCTCCTCCGCCTCTCGCTCGACTCGCTCCTCTCGCGCATCTGCTCCCTCCCACTCTTTGCCGTGCCGCGCGACGACAACCCAACGCTCGACCGCGGCGGCAGGTGGGAGAGCCTGTACCGTATGACGACGTTCCGCCCCGGCCTCGCATACGAAGAGGTCATCCGCCGCCGCGAGTGGCAGGGGCGTGTGCTGGACCTTGCGGCCAAGGTCGTCGGAGGGTTCGTCGCAGCTGGCGTGGCGGTCGCTGTCGGGTTGCGGCTCTCGAGCCGGTATGAGATCGTGCGGCGGTGACGGTCCAGATCGGCGGCGGGCTTCTCTGTAGGAATCGAGTTACTAGACGAATGCTTGCATCACAGCTGGACGGTCTTCTCGGAGACGTGACGACAAAGCTGCGATGCGAGTGCGGCTACTCTGGGAGAAAGCGCGCCGCTTCCGACGAGGATAGCGCTTCATTCAGCTGTAAGTATTCATTGACATGTAGGAGAAGAAGGCGTGCAGACGACGGTCTTGACGCCGTGAAGGTGCACCTCCGTGCTGGCGTCTGCCCAAATCCGATAGACAGGAGACGATACGTTGCAGACAAGAGAGTCCAGCTACATCGTGTCGTTCCGGTCGAAGCTTGTCCTGCGCGAGTCGGGACCGTGGAGATGCTCATGCAACAGACCCTGTGTTTCCTCGTGCTGGTGCTGCTGTTGACGGTGCGACTCGAGGCCATAGAGGATATAATTCTCGCCAACAAGCGACTTTGCCACGAACTGCGAGAACGAGAGGATCAGAGCGACTCAAGGTTAGGCAGCCGAGCCTGAGGAGCGTACCATGAGGCGGTCAAGCCGCTGCGAGCCAGTGACAACTTGAGAAGGTCAGCGAGCCTTCCGTCTAATGGCGGGATGACACGCACATTGATAATCGCATACGCTTGCGACACGCCCGCTGAGAAGCGGAGGTACTCGAGAGAGCAAATTGTCTCGAGGTTGACGTGCGTCGGCAAGCCCTCGACCTCGTCGTCACCGAGCTGAACCTCGTACCCGTATCCGTAGGCGTGGCCGGATGCAACAACTTCAGGAGCCTTGAGGAAGCGCTCGAGGAGCGGGTTGTAGACGAAGGGCAAAGGTGTGCCGTGGTCTGTGAAAGGGCGAGGGTCAGGGCCAGCATCACACGATGTTGCGGCGAGACACACCGAGCGCGTGCGAAATGAGCGCAAGTGCTGAAAGGAGATCTTGCAGGAAGCGCGGACTGGCAAGCTGCGTACGGTGCAGCAGTGCCTTTGTCCACTTGTTGTCGAGTCGGGAAATGACACCGCAGAGCTGGCCAAGCTGATCGAGCATTTCCCTGCGAGATGCCGCCGGTCAGAAGGTGTTTCTGCCGCGCGGAGGAGACGGCTACGCACATTTGCAGCGCTTGCAATGAGGCGTCTGCGGCGGATGCAAAAGTCAGTAGCGCATCGTTGCCAAGAGTCGCGTTGGCACGCACATAATTCGGACGGCCAGGTGCCCTGCAGCGAAAGCTCGTACCGCGCCATAGCCCGCGCTTGCACGGTACGATTGACGCGTTGGCGGAGCGCTGCGAGATTCTTGACGATGACCTTGGGCGCCTTCGTCGGGCCTTCCTTGCAGTTTGCGTACGAGAGGATCTGACAAATGATGTCTCCCATGCGCCCGATCACCTTGGCGTACGTCCGTCGGATTGATGATTTTTGATGCGTTGTTGGCGGAAGAAGGGCCCAGAACCAGGCAACTTCGGCGTGAAAGCGTCAGTAGCGCGCATCTCAGTGCGCGAGGTGAGCGCGACGCACTGGCGATTCCGAGCATAACGCAGACAAAACGCTTCCAAGCGACGTCCCAACCATAACCGACCGTGGAAAGTGACGGGTTGTGGGCGTCCTGCCAAGCACACAAAGCGTCAGCCTCGTCGAAGCGAAGTGGGATGTGCGCGTCGTTGGCCCACCTGCCAGCTGTACCCGAGTACCAGCATGATTGTGATGGACGGCAGGATGGCGGTCATCGGGCTGTGTGACCGGTGGTCAGACTTGAAAGCGGGAGTGAGAAGAGATCTGACGCACGGCATCATGTGAACGCGGTAGAAGAAAATGAAGGGGAACGCGACAGCGCACACGGCGCCAACGGCAAACGGGTTGCCCTTGCCCGTCTGCGCAGCGATAGACCAAAGAAGGAGGCCTACAGCCGCTCCCGCGATCGTGCCGAACACCCGGACAAGGAATCCGAAGGTCACGTCGCCGAGATACTGATTGCTGGTCAAGCAGATCATGACGAGAACCCATACTCCGCGGTTATGATAGAAGAACCAGGCAGTCGAGGGGAACATGGCGACGAGCGAGCAAAGTCCTACGCATCGAGCGGGCGTTAGCGTGGCTGACATGATTCGCCCGCCGCCCCAAGCCTTCAAAGCGGTGAGAGAAGGGGTTTAAGCCACCCACCGAGCAGCACGGCGCTCTTGATACCGAAAAGAACGTCGGGGCGGGTGAGGAGGTCGGCGAAACGGGCCACCTTGACGCCGATGTACTGGGTAAGGTTCTTTGGAGGCTTGTAGTCCGGATCTCGTGGGGCGGAGAAGGCCCTCGTATTAATATCTCGCAGTTCCTCAGGAGCCTGCAACAGGCGAGCGTAAGCGGACAAGAAAAGCGTGCTACCAGCTGCCGGAGAACGCACGTCTTCGCCGTACTGGTCAGCAGCGGCGCTGCGGGTGAACGTAGCCTTCCGCCAATCTGGCAGCCACAACCTGCGCATTCGTTACTGTCAGAAAAGCTTGGTACGCCAACGCGAAGGAGCTGCGAACCTTGGTCGACGGCGCTTGGTCTCGAGCTTGAGCACTGTTTCGAATAGCTCGACGAGCGCTTCACCCCAGCCTAGAAGCGAGTGCTGGTACTGAAATGCCCAGAACAAGCCGCGGTGCGACGGTGGCGACTGCAGGTCTTCGTCGTCGACCTCGCTCGCGCGGCCATCGCTGCCGTATGGATCGAAGAGCTTGGCGAAGGGCTTGACCACTTCGAGGCGCCTCGTGTCGCGGTACTCGGCGAGAACCCGCTTTAGCTCGTCTAGCTGCGTTTTCGATGTCGCGATGAGCTTGTCGATCTCGTCGCTGTTCGGGCGGAAGAAGGCGCGGTACGTGTCGTCGAGACTCTTGAAGCGGTGTATGGTCGAGATGAGGTGCGCGACAGACGTGCCGAGTACGCTGATGAGGTCGGTGCTCGCCTTCGACAGCAAGCGCATGAGTTCCTCAAGGTGCTCCTCGTCGCGCCTGCGATGTTTAGCGAGTCAGGAAGCCTTTCCTGTCGGCAGCTAGCACAGCAACTGACGGATTGTGAAGGTAGTCTTCAAGATCAGCGTACGTCTGCAAGCGCGCGCGATAGTCAGCCAAGACCGCCTGAGCCAGCCATGATCACCGGAACTCACCATCGACTCGACGACACCGACAGGCTTGACGTCTAGCTGTGGGTGAAGCACCTCGTGCAACAGGCTAGGGAGCGAGATGTGTGAGCTCGAGCCGCCCTTGCCGTGGCGATTGCGAGAACGGGACCGCTTGCGCTTGTCGCGGGGCGAGGATGACGAGAATCGCGTCGAACCGGCCGAGTGCGTATGGGCATGGTGCATCGGCTGTCCAACGTGGTGGTGTATGTGGTGTCGATGGTGCTCAGAATGTGCGCCGTTCGGATTCGACGCACGATTGTCGCCTTCGTGGTCGCGAGTCGATTTGGGGTGGACGTCAAGGTCGGTGAAGGAAGCGGACGACTCGTCGCGATCGCGAAAGGCGGGCGTGGAGTGAGCGCGGCCGAAGCGCGGCAGCGGGGAGAGAGGAGAGGGAGCATGGGATGACGGAGTGGTGGCGGGACTGTGGCTGTCCTGCACCTCCCCCTCCTTGACGCGGTCGAGCGCCTGCCCGAGTACGGCGGGATCAGGCGCATGCGACGAGTCCCTCCGCTCGCGACCCGGAGAGGCGGGTCGCGAGACTGGACGCGATGAGGACGGGGTATGCGATGGCGAGTTGTTGCGCGAGCGGCCGAGGTGGATGACCAGGTCGTCTGCAGCGGGTCCTCCTTTCGCATCCGAGTCCTCGCGATGCAAGTGCTTCTCGACGACCGTGTAGAAGAACGCAAAGCCGCTCGTGCGGGCGGCGAGCACGCGCATGTTCTGCAGGATGGCCGAAAGGTCCCGCCCATTGACGCGCGCGAAACTGATTTCGCGGCTCAAGTTTGACTCTGACTGCGTCATGAGAGCGATGGCGGCGTTTGCGGCGTTGGCACCGGCCTGAATCGACTTGAACTCGAGCCACTCCGAGGTGCGCGGGTCGGCGGCGAGCATGCGTTTCTGATCTTGCACGACCTTATGCAACGGCTGAAGGGCGGCGATCAGCCGGTCGGCGAACTGGTGCGCGAGCGTCTCCGGGAAGATCAACAGTGTACAGGCGAGGATGATGGCCTGTTGACAGGTGAAGGGGAGGAAGAAGATCCAGCCGATCGAGTAGTACGGGTACGGCATGAGGTTGCCGATGGTGAGCGAGATGATGATGAGGATCATGGAAAAGATGCAGCCGAAGAGGGCGGGTCCCGGGCCGAGGTAGCCGCGGAGCCAGAGCTGCAGGTTGCGCCGTCAATAACGCCTTTCGGGACGACCGGCTGGGAATCTCACGAAAAAGCCGCATCCCGCGCCGAGAAAGATAGCGCACACGGCCGAAGCGGCGGGCTCGATGAAGTCGCCGTGGAAGATGCCTGCGGGAGACTCCTTCAGTCTGGGCCGGAAAGAACGGGCAACGTTCATGCACACACCTTCCTGTATGGCCCGCTGAACGTCCGAAGCTGACATGCCGGCCTGTCCGTAACGCTCCGCAGCGTACGTCTGGAAGTCGCTTTGCGAAAACGACCAAGTCGAGCGGGCAGCATGTGCGATGGCGACTGCGAACGCGAAGATCAGTCCGGCTCTGATTCATCGCACAAAGACGACATACGGGCGATGCAGGACCATGCCCAGGCAACAGCAACAAGCAAGAACTGGAAGAAGCTCTGCTCGAGCTGATTTGCGATAGGCAGACATGCCGGACTGATCGTGGCGACGATGAGGACGAGGAAGCTGGCTTGGCCGAGCTGTCGCAAGCTCGCGTCGCAGAGCACTGCGAGTTACCTCGGTCAGATACGCCGAATGCCATCGAGGGAAAAGGGAAACCGCGTACTGAGCAGGAGACCGCACCACGCCGCAATGCTCGCCCGGATGACCGGCCGCCAACCCTTCCAGTTCATATGCGGCTTGATCCACGCCAGGAACCCCGGCAATGGTGGCAGTCTCCTGGCAGTCGGCGGCGTCGTCTCGGGTTCGTCTGCGAATTCGGGGCGGTCGAATCCCCGCTCCTTCTTGCGATCCTGCTCCTTCTCCTCCTTCTTTTCGGGCTCTCCTTCACCCCCGAGCTTTGTGTCACCGTTCGCCCTCGACGACGACAGGGTCTGCGGCACAGGAGGATACGCCGCCTTTTCTGTGCCGTGCTGCCCCCGTCGTTCCTCGTCAGCCGGCCTCTTCTCCTCGGCCGGAGTCGCGAGCAGTTCGCCCGACGCCGTGCCCATGACACTGCTGCTCTGTGCGAAGCCGACGTGCCGCTCCTCGCGGTCCAGGTCGCGCTCCTCCCCCGTATCCCGCTTCGCTGTTGCTTCGTTGACGCGAATAGCCGGGACAGGCGAGCGCCTGACAGGCGAGAGCTCCTGCTCCGACTCTGCGTCGTCGTCGTCGCCTTCGGCCGCGAGCGTGAAGCGCGGTCGGCGCGCGGTCGTCGCGGTCATGCGATCAAGGCGAAAGATGCGGGGGGTGGAAGGCGCGCAGAGGGGTCGTGTCGACGCGCTGGAGCGCCGTGGACGTAGCAGAGGTTCCGCAAAAGCTTGTCAGACTGTGCAGCAGATTCACGCGGGCGAGAAGGTAAAGGTCAACTGCGACCGAAGTTGCACCGCCGCGCCGAACCAAGCCGCGGATTCGCTTTGCCCGCAACAAATCGCCGCCGCTACGAGAAAAGCCAGACGGGCGTATGACAAGCACAATAGTGTTTGCAAAGGGTACCAGGGAACGTCCCGAGTCGCACAACGACAAAGTCTCCCTCCCGCTATTGCTCAGCGCGTTCCTGCCGACCCTGGTCCAGGCGGGTATGGCGCGCCGCCGCCCGACTGCTGCTGCTGCTGAGCGTGCCACGCCGCCCACGCTGCTGCCTGATCCTGCGGTTGCGGCTGCTGCTGCGCCGCGTACGGGTCCGCCTGCGCCTGCGCCGGCTGCGCGCCATAGTACGCCCCCGGCGCCTGCGCCTGACCCTGCGCGCTAACTGCATGCGGCGGCGGCGGCGAGCTCACGGGCGCGTATGCCTGCGCCGGGGCGGGCTGCGGAGATCCGGCGCCAGCGACGGAGAGGTGCGCCATCTGGTCCACGAGCTGGTACCCTTGCGCGTGCCCGTGCGCATCGGGCGCGGCGTACGGCTGTGTCTGCGCCGGGTAGCCCTGCGCGGCCGGAGCGGGCGACAGCGCGGGCTGGGGAGGCGCGGGTCCGTCTGTGCCGGCGGCGAGAGGCGGCGCAGAGACGGTCGCGCTCACCTGCGGCCAGACGTACTGCCCGGTCTGCGCGTCCCAGACCGGCTGGTGCTGCGCGCCATGCAACTGCTGCTGAGCAGGCGGCGCATGTCCTTGCGCCTCAGCGGCAGCACTCCCCGCCTGCTGCTGCGGATCTCCCTGCGCAGGCTGTGCGCCCGCCGGTCCGGACGCGGCTCCGACGGGCACGCCCGCCTGCTGCAGCGCGGCCATCTGCGCGTTGTACTCGGCGAGCTGCCGCTCGTACTCGGCCCACTTGCGCTGGTACTCGCGCTGCGCCTCTTCTTCCTGCGCACGCTGCGGGTCGACCTGCTGTCCTTGCTGCTGCTGTTGCTGGACGGGGTAGGGGCTCTGAGCGTGATGAGAAGGCGGAGGCTGCTGTTGTGGCTGGTGCTGCTGCGCGGCGACGGAGTGCGGGTCATAGGGTCGGCCATACTGGTCGAGTGGCGGCTGGTGCTGCTGAGCAGGATAGCCGTTCGTGACTGGGTAGCCTTGTGGGTCTGCAAAAGCGACGGAAATCAGCCGAGGGCGCAGACGAGCGTTGCAGCTTTCTAGAGAAGGGGGCACTATACGCACGCCGAGAAGGGATGCCAGCGAGCTGCTCGTACGTCGCCTTTGCGCGGTCCACCTTCTCGTTCATCGCATGCAAGTCGGCTGTGCATCGCAGGTGACTCTGACATCAGCAAGACCGACAGCCGTGTGACAGAGAGACCGATAAGCAAGTGCGACGCACCCTGCTTCTGCTCGTACTTCCGGATGAGCTGCACAACCTTCGGCCGCAGCGCCATGCTCGAGTTGTACAGGTCCTGCGAGGTTCCGTTCGAGTCAGGTGTGCACAATCTTACGTACGGCTTGAGGGCTCGGAGCGTCGAAGCCGGCAGGAACAGCGCGCGACCGACTCACCGTCAGCTCGTCGTTGTCGGCAAAGTCCTCGCCACGCGCCCTCAGCGCGTGCATGAGCGCGAGGAGCTTGTCGACCGCAGCCGCTTGCGCAAAGATCTCGGCTTCCGCGGCCTGCGGGTCTGCTGCCGAAGACGCGGGGACGCCGCTGAGAGAGGAGGAGGGGCCGTGATGCGAGGTTGCCGGTTCGTTCGGCAGCTCTTCCTGTGGAACGCGAGGCTCATCATCGTCAGCTTCCTCGCAAAAGGGCCAAGCTTCGCCGCAAGACGTAGTGAGAACCCGCGACGCACGACATAGTTGGTCGGGAAGATCCCGACGCGCCCCTTGAGCTCGCCCTTCCACCACTCTTCGCTGACGCGTTCGAGCACGCGGATTACGTCCCCGCGGCGGAATGGCAGCTCGTCGCTCGTCTCGCCAACGAAATCGTACAAGCCGCGCACGCGTACAGCCGGCTGCTGCTGCTGCTGCTGCTGGGGGTGGTGCGGGCCCGGCGACGGCACCGGCTGCGGGAGTGCCTTGCCCCCGCCGGGCGAGGTCGCGCGCCCTGCCGAGGGGCGGTAGTTGCGCAGCGGGTCGGCGAGCGCGGCCGACTCGGCGAGCGCGCGCTGCAGCTCTTCTTCCTCGCGGCGGAGGGCATCGTCGGTGCGAGATGCGCGCGGAGTCGGCGGGCGGTCTGGGTTGAAGTTGTGACCTGCGAACGCGATCCGAGAACAAGTCAGCGTCGCACGAGGAAGTTGGGACGAGACGAGAGACCGCACCCTGACGCTTGAGCGACTCGTACGTCTCGACGAGCAGGTCAAAGTCGGTGTTGCCCGGGTGCTCTTTGACCCACGTCTCGATCTGCTTGAGCGCCTCCTTCTTGACCGTCTCGTGCGTGGTCTGCGTTTGAGCGAGAGTTCTCGTCAGCAACAGTTTTGCCGGCGGCGGTGCGCACAAGGAGCGAACGTGGCGAAGTGAGACGCACGCGGTCGTTGATGAGCCTCGTCAGGGCCTGCGTGAAGGCCTTTCCGCTAATCTCGCGGTGAACGGCCGCACCGCAGTTGCTGACGAGCGCGCCTGCGAGCTATGCGGGGGTCGACACTGATGTCAGCGAGCATCTTACGAGGTTTAGCAGAGTCGGAGAACCGCAGAGAGCTGACGCACGGTGAGAGCGAACTGCTGGACATTGGCGCTGCGGTGGGTGAAGCGCTTCTGAACGGCGGCGACACAGTTGCGCGCTCTACCCCGTGCATGTCAGGTCAGTATCGGCAGTCAACGAGCTCACTGCGGCACGCAAGGTGCACCGTCCTGCGAAAGACTGTCCCGAGAGGAGGTGCACCGCCTAGTCCGTCTGCGCCCGCTGGCCTGGGAGAGCGGGAGAGAGCGCACCCAGTCTCGCCGTCGGCGGTGACCTTGTCGGTGAGGTCGAGGACGATGCTCCAGTCGATCTCGGTTTGCTTCTCGTCGGTGGCCTTGGCTGCGACGATGCGAGGGGGAGGTCGAAGCGGGATCTTGGTCAGCACGGGTGCGCGGCTGGCGGGCGCAGGTGAGCCGCACCGACGCCTTCATCGTACGGGTTGGCAGGTCGCCCGAACATGCCGGTCGCGTGCGAGAGGGGGAGAGGGCGAGGACGAGGGCCGAGGTGGGGGCGGTGACGAGGACGCGGTGGTGAGTGTGTGCACTGGTGTGGTGGGCGCTGCCGGGTGTGCGGGTCTGCTTCTGAGTCTGTACTAGCTGGCGGGGCTTTCTCGAAGCAGCGGCGACGACGAGTTGCGCCGCCCCTTCTCCCCCTCGTCGTCGTCTTCGTCCTTCTCCTCGCGAGCACTTTCCGTCGACTCTCGTTCCGAGCTGGACTCCGTGGACTCTGCCTCTGTCTGCCTGCTCGTGACTGCATCGCCTCGATCGCTCCTCGGTCGATGCCGTATTCTCGGCCTGCCCCCCTCTGCCCGCCATCCCTCCCCGAGAGGGTCGCGCTGCTCCGCTTCATCGCTCCCTGCTGCGCTTTTCCACGCTTGCCTCGCTCCTCGTGCTTGCCTCGATCGCTCGCCACGTGCTCAGCCACGCGCGCAGGATCTGCATGCCGGTCCGCCGCTCCTCTCCCTCGTCGCCCTGCCCAAACAGGCAGCCCGCACGCGACCGGCCCTCGTCCCGCCGCCCGGTCCACGCCCCTCGATCTGTCCGAACAACCCAGGCGAGCCTAATGCCGAGCCAGGAGCCCGCCAGACGCCTCGACGCCGCGTCCTCCCTCGTCGTTTCCGTCGCAGGCCTGACGCGCACCGAGTGATCTCCGACTCCGAGTCTGCCGTTCTTACGAGCGGCGGGCTGCAGTCCTCGGCTCACGCGAGCGCTCGATCGCAGCATCGAACGCCATCGCGAGAGCGGGCTTCCGACGAAGCCGAGCGTCTTGGGCTCGAGCTTCTGCCTGTTGCTCGCTCGTCGCGCCCTCCTTTTCCTCTCGTCCTGCACGCATTCCCTGCCCTTGCATTTGCCTCGTATACCTCTCTTGACGACGCACCCGCCCGCCACCTCGACGAGACCGAGCGACTGCGACGTTCGAGTCTGCACCGCCGGCCTGGGCCCGCCCATTTGCACGCGCATTTACCTCTCCTCACTCGCGTCGCGTCCCGCCTGCCCTTCCGTCATCGTCAGCACCGCCTTGCTCTCTTCGACGGGCCATCTCGCTTCCTCTCCCGCCCACATCGCTCATCCCGCCATGCGCACCTCCTATACACTCCTCGCGCTCGTCTTTGCGAGCCTCAGCGCCGTCCTCGCCGCACCTGTACCTGCACCAGCACCCGCACCCGCACCAGCAAACCCCAAAACGCCGAGCGTCCTCGCCGTCGTCCCGCCCTCGTCGTCGTCGGACCCAGTCGCAGCTGCGCTCGCGTCCAAACTGGCCGAGATCACCAAGTCGATCGGCAAGATCCCCGTCAACCTCCCTGGCGTGCCGGACGAGCTCAAGACGGGCTCGGCGGGCGGCAGTAGCGGCGGCGACGACGACGACGACGAGCCGGTCGTCGTCAAGCCGCGGCCGGTCGCGAACCGCAAATACGTGCCGAAGAACCCAAAGACGAGCAAGGGTGCGTGCACTTCTGTGCTTCCTTTCTTCTGCGCTGTACCTGCCCGCTAACGCTGACGTCGCTTGCGTATCTGCGTAGGCTCCTCTTCCAAGGCGCGCCGCTCCGCCCTCGCCCTTGCCGAGCCCGCTGCCTCGCCCGCGCGCAACCCGAAGAACCCGTCAGAAGCGCTTCCCGGCAACCCGAAGCACCGCTTCGTCCCGAACCCGCCGATCAAGGTCGTCCCCGTCACGTTCACGCTCGTCGGCGAGGACGGGAAGGCCAAGACGACCGTTGTTGTCGACGGACAGGGGAGCTGGACGCACCCTGGAGCGCCCAAGCGTGCGTGAACGTCCTCATGTTACGGCGCGATCAATGCTGACCCTCGTCCACGATGACAGCGACGGGCAAGGCCTGAGCCTGCGCACGCGCGGAAGCGCAACCAAAAGGGGGCACTCTGTTCGACTTTCACACTTTCTGTTCTGGTTGTCGTGGCTTTTCGTGGATCAGTACCAGGGGCATACACAGTCTTTCGAACCTATCTGTCAGTGCAACGGATCACGCTAGCTGTTTACGTTTCGCTGTTGAGTGAGGCGGTGCTCTCCTGTCGCTCGCACCTGTGCTTCCTCGCCCTGCGCTCGCGCTCCACTCGCTCGACAAAGACAGCGCCGAACAGACGCAGAGCTCTCCTGCGCGCCACGCAGCGATGCAGCGCCCCTCGTCGCGCTCCGCCTCGTCCTCGCGGCGCCCCTCGTCCTCGCACGGCGCCGAGGGGCAGTACGAGCCCGTCACTGCGCCGCCGCCCGACGCGTACGACCTGTGCAACGCCTTCTGGGTCGACGGGCACTCGTCGCGCGCGCACGGCGGGCGCGACCCGGACGACCCGGAGCTCGACTGGGGCCGCGAGGGGTTCGAGACGGTGCTGGGGAGAGTCAGGAGCGCGCAGCGCGTGTGCGACGACTTGAGGGCGCTGCTCAAGGAACGGTGAGTGGCTTGGTGCCTGCAATTGCGCAGTCTGGGACGGCTGGACAGGGGACGACGCTGCGGCTTGGCGACGACGACAAGGTGGTCTTCGTCTTCGAGGGCTCGGCGGGCGACAGCACAGCTCGAGTGACTACACAGAGTCACACGAGTGGGCTTTGCGTGCTCGTCAGGGCCGCGCAGCTGTCCGCCATCATGCCGCACCGCATGTCGAGTGAAGGCGGGCTGTGCACTTTGAATGCGACCGTGTCGTCTGTGCTGCCCGGAGCCAGTCTCAGCCCATCGCGAATGACCCCTGAATGCTCACTGGCAGTGTCGGGCCGCTCAGCATCGACACCACGCCCCAACCGCGTCCCGGATCTCGCGCTGACCTTGGTTCCTCGCGCCTCTCGCAGAGCCAGCGCCGCCGACGAGTATGCCAAGCGCCTTCTCAAGCTTTCCAAGCACCACTTCGGCACAGGCGAGACCGGGTGCGCTGCATGTCCCCGCCGCGAACCGTCAAATCCACCTATCGACTCGCTAACCGCTTGCGCGCACGGTCTAGACACATGGAGCGCGCCATGCTCCAGCTCAAGTCGGAGCTCGAGGCGTCGGCAAAGTCGCACACGGACCTCGCCGGCGTGCTTAGGCAGCAGGAGGCGCTCCTCGCCGAGTTTGTGCAGAAGCGCGATCAGGCGCGGAAGACGGTGCGTGCAATGTCGGCGCTGCATTCGGCGTCTCGGCCCTTGTCTCTCGCACGGCGAGGCACTGATTTAGGTTTGCGACTATGCCACGCAGCAACAAGCGAATGTCGAGAAGTTGTGGAAGATGCTCCTCAACCAGCGGCAGCACGTTCTGAAGGTGCACCCTTCGCGCTTGTCGCTCGAGCGGACGGCTTCGCTGACCGTTCATTCTACACAGGCGAAGGCGAAGTACCAAGAGGATGCGATTCAGATCAATGCGCTGCATGCCCAGGCGGCGTTGCTACAGGGGAGGGAGCTTGACAAGGTGAGCGACCAGTTTCTTCTTCTTTCTACAAGACCGTGCTGAGACCGCTCCCGCAGGTGTCGATCAAGCTCGACAAGGCGCAGCAGACGGTCGAGGTCAACGAGCGCGACTACCGCAACTATGTCAACGTCTTGAAGGAGACGACGGTGTGCGTTCCGGGGCTTCGCGCCGTGCGGGTGCCTGGGCTGACCTATGGACCGCTACAGTAACTGGAACATGGCGTGGAAGACGTTCTGCGATGTGCGTAGGCCGTGCTTGCGACTACCTGAGCCAGACCCTTGACTCGCTCCCTCTTGCAGCTCGTGCAAGACCGGGAGGAAGAGCGGCTCGAATTCCTCAAGTCGCGCATGTGGGACTATGCGAACGGGCTGTCGACGCTGGCCATGACGGAGGACGAGGTGCGCCGACTGGCTTCACTGTGCTCTCATCTTCTCGCTAAATGAGCCTCTTCCGTCGACAGTCTGCCGAGCGCACTCGCACCGCTCTCGAGCAGTGCGACCCCAAGATCGACGTTCGCATCTTCGTGCAGCAGTTCGGCACGGGCAACGCCATTCCCGATCCGATACCGTTCGTCGACGTCAAGGCGAAGGAGCCCGCGCCGAAGCAGTCGTACAAGATCGCCCGCTTCACACGCTCGTCGACGCGCATACCCGGTGTCAAGCACTCGCCATCCGCTGTCGGTGACATCGCACGTGCGATGGGCCAGCAGCCGCCCTCGCAGAGGCAGCAGTCGCTCCCGCCGCAGCAGCAGCCGCCGTCTGAGCCGCAGCATCAGCAGCAACCGAACGGATCGGCACCTTCAATGCAGATGAGTCGGTCGGGGAGTCAGCCCGAGTCGGTCCTCAGTGCAGGAGGCATGGCTCGTCCCCCGTCAAGATCCGCCAACCGCGCTTCGCAACCCGCCACGGCGCCTGAGCAGGCGCAGGGCGTGCCTCCGCCCTCTCAGTCGGATCTTGGAACGCCCGGCCGGTCTGCTCCCGCCGCCGCCGCGCCCGAGTCTGCGCTCAGCCCCTCGTCTCGCTTTGACGTATCGCCCGCCGCCAACCTGCGGGCACGCCCGTCATCGGAGCACATGACGCCACGCTCACCGTCGCCGTCGAGGCCGGGTCACATCTCCGCGTCGGCGTTCCAGAACCGCCGATCCGTCGTGTCGCCTAGCCTCGGCGCGAGCCCGGCAGAGGGCCCGTCGCCGTCGCCAGGCGCGTCGACTGCTCCGGCGCAGTACGAGCCTGTCGTACAGCCGGCTGCCGCCGGGGCTCCTCCCGCCGCGAACGGCGCTCCACAAGCCGAGGATGACGAGGACGACCCGCTGCTCAAGGCGCTCAAGGTGCTTCAGACGCAAGATGCGCCGCGCCCCACGCGCCAGTCGCGCTCGTCCGTAGACCTTCGCGGAGCAGCGGTCTCGCCGTCGCAGTACCAGTCTCCGGCTCAGCAGCAACGACCGCCGTCGCGCGGCCACTTCCAGCAGCCCAGCTTTGGTGCTTCAGCCGCGGCTGCGAGGTCCCGCCCGACTTCGCCAGCGCCCGTCTCCGCTGCGTTCATGCAGGCCCCGCAGCAGCAGCAACAGCGACCACGTAGCCCCTCGATCCCGTACAACGCGCCACCTCCCAACGGCTCGCACTCTCGCGCCGGCTCGACGGTCTCAGCCGCGCACCTCGCCTCGCCTCCTCCGGCGAGCCAGTACGGCGGTCTTCCATCGTCGCCGTCGCCCCAGCCGGGACGCGGCAGGTCCCCCTCGCCGCAACCGTTCATCCCGAACTCGCTGCGACCGGGATCGCCCAACCCGGCAGCCATGGCTGGCGCGCAGCGTGCACCTTCGCCTAGTCCGCAGCAGCAGCAGCAGCAATCAGCTCGTCCGCTGAGCAGCTATGGCGGAACGTCACAGCGACCGCCGAGCGGATACGGCGCTCCGACTGCGCAAGCGGGCTATGGCGGCGGTCCGCCTTCAAGCGGCTACCCTGCTACCGCTCCGCCGGTACAACAGCAGTCATACGGCGTCCCGCCGTCGCAGTATGCACGGGCAGCCTCGCCTGCTCCGAGACCTTCGTCGGTGGTAGGCGCGCCGCCGCCTCCTGTTGGCTATGCTCCGCCACAGTCCCAGCACCAGCAGGCCCCGCAGCCATACCTCGCTCAAGCGCCTTCTCAGCACTTCCAGCAGGCGCAACAATCGGGTGTCCCGCATCATGTTCAGCATTCGCAGCCGCAGCACGCTCCGCCGCCCCAACACGTCGCGAGCCCGCCAGCCAGCTACGGCTACGGCGCACCGCCACCGCAGCAGCAGTTCCAGTCGCCGTACCCGCCGCAGCAGGCGCAGCAAACGCCCTATGCACGCTCGCCGTCGGTGGTCGGCGGGTTTGCCTCGCCCGCGCAGCACGCCGCAGCTCTGCAGCGCACGGCGAGCACACACTCGGGTGTGTCGGGCGTGTCGGTGCAGCAGACGCCCATGCAGGCCTACCAGGCGCCTATGCAGCAGCAGCAGCAGCAACCGCCGAGGGCGCCGAGTGTGGCGGACGTCCGGGCGGGACAGGCGCAGCCACCGCCGACCGGACAGCATACCGATTCAGGACAGCCCATCCTTTTCTACGTGTGTCGTCCTTTCAGCTTGAGCTCAAGCTTTTACCTGTCGGAGAGCACGACTGACGTTTGGAAGAGCGCGGCCCGCAGGTCAACGCCCTCTTCGATTATGCCGCCGCATCCGCCGAGGAGTTCTCCTTCTCGCAAGGCGACGTCATCGCGGTCACCGGTACCGATGTGCGTGTTAGGGTTGCCGCGCTCGCTACGGAGCGGAGATCGAGTGACGAACTGACCTGATGGCTGTCAACAGCCCGACGGCTGGTGGCACGGCAATCGCGTTGGCGATGCTGGCCCGAGCAAGCTGTTTCCTTCCAAGTGCGTTCTAATCCCTTGCGAGGGTGGGGGACGTCTCAGCATGAGCGCTGACCATGTTCATCGTCTTCGCTTCTCGTGCCCGTGTCCGCCCTCATCCTTTGTTCCTTGTCCCGCAGCTTCACCGAGGTGCGTCATTCTGGTCCTCAGCTTCACGGAGACAAGCTGACGTCCTCTTCCTGGTGCAGCTTCTGTCGTAATGCCTGTACCTTTGCCGACCTCATCGCTCGACACCCAGTCAGCCCGTTCCCGTCCGTAGATCCTCCTGTGAGCCTCACTAGCTGTTATCGCAGCGTCTATACCGCTCTCCTGGCGACAGCCTAGCAAAATTGGCTTCGTCCGCGGAGACCGAAGTTGGAGGCTATCCCAAAGCGGCAGGCGAGGACACGGTCGCGGCCCGCCGCAGGGGTTCGGAGAGCGCGGTGGGGCGGCTTGATGAAGGACGAGCCTCCTGCTTCCTCCTCCTCGCCTGCCAACGCCAACATGCGACGAGCGAGCGTGCGAGGCAGCGTCACGAGCGTTTCGCCGCTGCTGCACCAGCGCAGTGCCTCCTCTTCGGCGATCGACTACTCCTCATTCACGCGCGAGAGCTCCGTCGACCTCACCACCGTCGCTTCCCGCATCGCGGCACCCTCGAAGCGACGCTGGCGACCCACTCGCGTCACCTTGGCCTGGGTTGCAGCCCTCTCGCTCGTCGTCCTGTACTACCAGAGCCGCCTGAGCGAGTTGACAACAGCTGCCAATGCAGCTCGAGCTCTCGCCTCATCCCTGCGGTCACGTCCAGCGGCGTTGGATGGCGGCGCCGGCGTCGACGGTTTCGCAGTGCTAGACGAGACGCTGCCGAACCTCGCAACGTCGTCTTGCGAGGTGTGTCACCTGAATCCCGCGAACCCGCTGTGCGAGTACGGCTACGACAGCATCCGCCAGTCGCGCGCATACGAGGGCTCGGGAGCGCGGCTGCGCAAGGTGCTCGCCAAGGCGCTGCGAGGGGAGCCGTTCAGCGTTGGCGTGCTCGGCGCGAGCGTCACGGCGGGGCACTCAGTCCCGCCTGGGAACCAGCGGTGGCAGGAGCGCTGGTTTGACGACTTCAAGAAGATGTTCCCGAATGCGACGATGCATGTCGGTGCCATCGGAGCGATGGACAGCCTGGTACGTTCTTTCACTAAATTCGTGCCCGAGTGCTCCTTGCTGAGTCTTTATGCAGTTCTTCTCGTTCTGCTTCGGCGCACTCGTTCCCGACGACCTCGATCTGTATCTCGTCGAGCTCGACATCAACAACGAGCCGTGCGTCGGAGGTGTTCTGTCCGTCCCGCTGCTTTGAAGCTGACACCTGCTGGTTCATACCGCAGCGGTCTTGAAACCTTGCGCGACGACGACGCGCTCATGCGCGGCTTGCTCCAGCTGCCGCAGGAGCCGGCTGTCATTCGCATCTCTACCTTCCAGATCATCTTCGACGAGCTCGCTCGCGGCATCATCTCGAGCCTTGTCACTAGCCAGTACTTTGACGTTCCGGTCATCGGGTGCGCTGATCTCGGTGTCAGTTTGGTGTACACAGTACTCACGGCGGTCTTGTACAGCATTCGTAACTTTCTCCTGCCGCACATGCAGCACCACCGCGAAGATGCCGAGGTCATCTTCGGCTACGATCAGTGGGGCAATCGCGATTACGTACGCTCGACGTGCCGCTTCTTGATGTATGCCTCGCTGCTGACGCTTGACCCGACAGCGCCACATTTCCGAAGTCGGTCACGTCGCCCTCGCCGACGTTCTCTCGCTTTACATCCGCAAAGAGGTCTGCGAGACGCAACGACGTGCTTTGCTACCCTCTCCACCTCCTCGCAAGTCTGGGCCCTGGCCTGGCGATGACGAGGCAGGATTGATCCCCCCGCTTGAAGTGTTTTCGTCGGTCCGTCCCGGCCTTGCGAATGCTTGCTGCCCCGACAGGTCATTGACAGCCCTCTTCCTGCAGTGGCGGAAGCCTGAGCCTCCCGAGCCCGTCATCCCGCACTGTCAAACCATGACAGGTAAGGATCCGCTCGAGCCCGTCTCGTATACCGACGACTTCACCCGCATCGAGTGGAACGGCAAGGCGGCATGGTCTTCCTCGACGCCAGGCGGCCAGATCCGCTTCAAGTTCAAGGGGACCAAGGTTGGCCTGTTCTTGTGGGTCACCAACGGCCACCAGAACCCGGAGGAGAAGAGTGACGATCCGGTCGTCAAGGCCAGGGAGGCGCCCGGCATGGGCAAGTGCTGGGTCGAGGAGCTCGACGACGATGGTGAGAGCTCGATCGTCAACCCGAACGGCGTGTACGAGGGTTTCGAGCTCAACACGCACATCCCGTGGAAGATGGCGGCTCAGTCCGAGTACGCTCTACCCTTTGATGTGGACAGGCGGGCTTTGGTTGACGCTTCTATCTTCCGCATGCAGCTTCTTCACCGTCGCCAAGGGTCTTTCCGGTGGCGAGCAGTGCGTAGTCCATCGCTCTCCCTCCGTGCGCAGCCATTCACAGTCTCTCGCGCGCCTACAGCATGCTCGCCTGCGAGGTCCTGTCAACCACGACGTCGGGAGGCACCAAGTTCCGAGTACAAGGCCTCGCAAGCCAATAGAGTCTGTAGCGTTGCCCTATGTCTGCATTCGCATTTTCGGGATAGGTACTCCAGTTGAGAAGGTTCACTGACAGTTCAGTTCGCATCGCGCTCTTCGTCACTTCGAACGCTGCTGTGCACCAGATGCCCGAGACCCTGCAAGCTTATGAGGCTGCCGGAACAAACGCAGATCCGCCTGCCGGACGCGACTGCCTTGATCAGCAATCTGGAGCCTTTCGTGCCTCGACGTGCAGCGGTTCCCCGCCGGGCTCAGCGCCAGTCCTGCGGTTCTGCTCTGGCCGTCTGCGTTCCGCCTCGACGAAACCACTGCGAGCTGCGCGTCACACGGCATGGGCGGCATCGAGCTCTTCTCGCCGCCTTCGTCTCCGGCACTCGGTCGGCACTCGCTCACCTCAACTCGATGGCGACCTTCGCTCCTCACCACCGCGTGCTGCCTAGCCAATCTCTTCGTCTTCGTGCTGTACCACCATCACTTCACGTCCTCCCAGCCGACGCAACCTCAAGACGTGCAGCTGGAAGTCCTGCGCGACGACGTTCCCACGGCCAACTCTTCCGCCGCCGTTACACCACCGTCGCGCGCATTGTCCTGCGAGGTCTGTCACCTCGACCCGTCGAACCCGCTGTGCGAGTACGGCTACAGTGCGATACGGCAGTCGCGGGCGTACGAGGGCTCGGGAACGCGACTCCGACGAGTCCTCCAGAAGGCGCTCCGAGGAGAGGCGATTCAGGTCGGCGTACTTGGCGCGAGCGTGACGCAGGGTCATGGCGTCATTCCGCCGTACCAGCGGTGGGAGGACCGTTGGTTCGAGGAGTTCCAGCATATCTTCCCGTCCGCCGTCATGCATGTCGGAGCCGTCCCGGCGGCAGGCAGCCAATTCTTCTCGTACTGCTTCGGCTCGGTCGTATCGAGCGACCTCGACTTGTACCTTGTCGAGCTCGACATCAACAACGACGTCAGCTTCGACACCATGCAGGAGGACGACTCTTTGATGCGCGGCTTGCTCGGCCTGCCTCAGCAGCCTGCAGTCATTCGACTGAGCGTTTTTGCCTTGCTTTTTGAAGAACTCGCTCGAGGAAGCACGTCGAGCTTGTCTACCTCCCAGTTCTTTGATGTCCCGGTCATTTCGTGCGTTGTCGTCTCCCCCCTCTCCTGCTGCGCTTTTGCTCAATCACTAACTCTTGAACACCAGCATACGAAATTTTCTCCTTCCGTATGTCATCAAACATCGGGAGGCAGCCGAAGAGCTGTTCTCGCTAACGTCGTGGGGCGAGCGGGATTATGTGCGTCTGCTGGCCTGTCCTCCTCGCCTAACACTCTCTGACATGCACACCGGGCGCCTTTGCAGCGACACATCTCGGGCTTGGGCCATCAAGCCGCCGCCGACATGCTGTCGCTCTTCGTTAGAAAGGAAATCTGTGAGGCGCAGCGGCATGAGACCCTTCCGCCGCCACCGCCTCGAACCGGGCCGTGGCCCGTCGACGAGGACCTCGAATCCATACCAGAGCTGGCTCTGTCAAGCTCGGTACGTGGTTCTCAGATCCTTTTGTTGATCGCACTCCCTCATCGTGCGCTTTCTTCAGTGGATTCACCCCAAGCCCATCCTTCCGCTCAACCCAATCTGCCAATCAACCATGACGCCGCTCACGCTGATGGTGCCGCTCTCACACTCGCCGACATTCGAGTTCGAGACCTGGAACGACAAATCGGCCTGGTCGTCGAGCACGCCTGGCGCCCAGATCCGCTTCCGTTTCGTCGGCTCCCGCGTGAGCATCTTTGTCTGGGCGACAAACGGGCGCGGAGAACTCGAGCAGAGCCCCGAGAAGGCGATTCGGCGTCGGGAGGCTCCCGGCTCGGCACTCTGCTGGATTGAGGACGAGGAGATGGGTGCGGAGGAGTGGCTGGCAAAGTACGGCGAGGATGGTGATGAGGCAGACTCCGCCGAGACTGACTACTGGGAGGTCAACTCGCATGTGCCAACCTACGTCGCTTCGACCAGCGATTTCGTCGAGTTGACAAGCGGTCTGGAGCCGCGATCCCAGTGCGTCTTCCTTTCGTGACACTTGCCGCATGTCCGGCTACTGACCCTCCGGTCTCGCCCAGCATCCTTGCCTGCG
Organism: Rhodotorula paludigena; assembly: GCF_050403205.1. Lineage (NCBI taxonomy): Eukaryota > Fungi > Basidiomycota > Microbotryomycetes > Sporidiobolales > Sporidiobolaceae > Rhodotorula > Rhodotorula paludigena. The sequence goes on along the minus strand of NW_027481391.1, from coordinate 62,735 downwards.
AGGTATCGAGCAACACGACCAGCGGCGGGCACCGATGGCGCATCCAAGGCATCGCTTCTCAATAGGCGCGCTACTTCCTGTGCATGCGTTTGTCAACCTGTTGTAATTTGTTATGTTGTACTGGCAATGCATGACTGGACGGTAGAAATGAGGTGCGTGGCTTCGCATGTCGAGAAGTCTACAGGCCGGCGAAAACCGTGTTCTCGATCTTCTTCCGCCCTTCCTCGAAGTACAGCTTCACGCCCGGCGCCGGCGTGGCCATCGCCTCGCGTCCAGCGTACTCAAGCTGTGCGTGAGACGCGAGGATCTGCTGCAGGCGCGGGTAGACAAAGGTGTAGGCGCCTGCGTTCTCGGGCTCGTCTTGCGCCCACAGGAAGGAGCGGGCAGACGCGAAGGGCGCGAGCGCATTGGCGAGGGCGGCATAGGGGAAGGGCGAGAGTTCCTGCAGGTGTAGAGAGCAATGTGTCTCAGCAGCCTGGTCTGGCGCACCAACTTTCGGTGCAGCACACCGCGCGACGCCGAAACAGACAACTACGCACCTCGACCCGAATGAAGACGACCTTGCCTTCAAGCCCGCGCTCTGCGCGGCTCTTGACAAGCTCATAGTACATCTTGCCCGAGAGCATGACGACGCGCTCGACCTTGCTCGGGTCGTCGACTTTCTCAGTCAGGACGGGCTGGAAAGCCGTGCCTTCGCCCATCTCGGCGAGACTCGATGAAGCCGCCTGCGGCGAGTTCGCATGTCAGTTGAGACCATTCTGCGAAGAAGAGCGGACGCACAGGCAGGCGCAAGATGCCCTTCGGGGAGAAGACGACGAGCGGCTTGCGGTACTGGCGAACCATCTGGCGCCGCAGCAAATGGAAGTACTGCGCAGCGGTCGTCACGTTGACGAGATGCATGTTGGGAACAAAGGGCTTGCGCTGGATGGGCTCGTTTGTGAGCTGGAGGAAGCGCTCGATGCGGGCGCTGCAGGAATTGAAGTCAGCCGAGGCGGCGAGCGAGCGCATACGCGCAACCGCACCTCGAGTGCTCCGGTCCAGCGCCATCTACGAGCTACCAAGTCAGCGCGAGCGCATTTCGCCTAGTGTGGAGAGAACCTCGCACCGTAGCCGTGCGGGAGGAGGAGCGTCAAAGCGCTCTGCATGCCCCACTTGGTTTCTCCGCTGCCGAGATAGGTGTCGATCGTGACCTGCAAGGGGCGCGCTCAGGAACGTCGCAGAGAGAAGCGGCAAGGAGGACCCACCTGCGCCGTGTTGTGGAAGTCGCCGAACTGCTCAAGCAGATCCACGCATCAGCCTCGCTCCCATGCAATGCTTTGAGTGGAGAATGGCGGACCTGAGCCTCCCAGATCGGCAGCGTTTTCGGTGAGACCCACGTAACGCCTTGTTCGAACCCGACGACGGCGTATTCGGACAGCGGGCTGTTGACGACCTCGAAAGTGCCCGGCTGTACCGACGAGCCCGCCGATGAAGGCGGTGCCGACGTGAGGCTCTGCAGCGGTACGGCAACGCGCTCGGAGGCTTGGTCGGCGAGGATGGCGTGCCGTTGCGAGAAGGTCCCCTGAGCAAGCGGCGGTCAGGTCGAGTTCTCGCGTCCGAAACTGGTCACTCACTCGTCCGCTGTCCTGTCCGCACAGCCGCACATGGTGACCGTCAAGGAGGAGCGAGCCGAACGCGAGCGCTTCGGCGGTCGCAAAGTCGAGGCCGTCGCCCTTGTCGAGCGAGGCGAGGCGCTTCGAGATGTGCATCTTGCGAAGCCGAGGATGGACCGTCTACCGGGTGTGTCGCGCATGAGCGAATCTCTCAGTTGAGAGGGGCGCAGAGAGAAGTTACGCACGATGTCCTCGGGCACCTCGACGCTCCGCCTCCCGATCTCCTTTAGCACCTTCTCATCCACGCCCGTTTCGACGCGCTCCTCCCACTCGCCCTCTACCGGCCACTTCATCTCGGTCCACCCGCGCGGCATGTCGAGCTCGGGAGGGACATACCCCTCGGACGATTGGAGCGACGAGTCGAGCGCGGCGAGGTGCGACGCGCGAACGGACTCGGCACGGGAGGAGTCGAGGGTCGAGGTCGACAGGAGGTGCTCCTCGTACTGCTTTGCGACCGACCTGTGTCGAAGAGGCGTCAGTAGCACCTGGGTAGAGAGAGGGATGCACGACGCACGGAAGGTCTTTGATCTTGTTGTACATCGACGGGCTCGTGAAAGCCGGCTCGTCGAGCTCGTTGTGGCCGCGACGACGGTACACGACCAGATCCTACGCACGTCTTCAAGGTGAGCTACCGTGCAGGAGGTGAACAGTAACAGATCAGGACGCACGATGACGACGTCTTTGCGGAACTTGCGCTGGTACGCGACGGCGAGCTTCATCGCGCGTGCGACATCGTCGATCTTGTCGCCGTTGACATGCAGCACGGGAGCCGGGATCGACTTGGCCAGGTCCGTCGCGTAGAAGCTCGTGCGGCCCTGCACGGCGGGCGTCGTGAACCCGAGCTGGTTGTTGACAACGAGGTGGATCGTCCCGCCGACGTTGAAGTGCGGGAGGCTCGCGAGGTTGAGCGTTTCGGACGAGATGCCCTGCCCGCCGAACGCGGCGTCGCCGTGGATCGAAAGCGAGAGGACCTTGTCGCCGAGCTCGTACGGCTCGGAGCGTGCCGAAGCGTCGAGAGAGCCGTAGGGTACTTGCAGGCCGCGGGCGAAGCCTAGCGCGACAGGAGTCACCGTCTCGAGGTGCGAGGGGTTCGGCAGGAGGTGGACCGTGAGCGACTTGTCGTCTTCTGATGTGGGCGGCGTGTAACGGGTTGTGAGGAAGAGGTGTGAGAGCACATCGTCTGTGAACTGCGACGCCGGGAGAGAGGGCGGCAAAGTCGGCAAACCGCGCATCTTGCGGATGAGCACACGCATGTCGAGGTCGAGCAGCTGCGTGAGCAGGTTGCTGACGGAGTATCAAAGCGTCAACATCTCGACGGTGGTCCGATCTGCCCTGGAACAGGCCTCACAGACGGCCTCGGTGAGGCATGCCAACGACGACATCTTGCACGCCCTCCCGCGCGGCCTCTTCGAGCACCTTGGCAACGGCGACCATCATGCCCTCTCCGCCCTCGAGTCCGTACCGCTTGACGTTGGGGAAGCGCTTGGCGAGCCACGAGTCGAGCGCCTCGGACTTGGCGAGGAGCTCCCAGTGCGCGAGCTGCTCGGCGCGCGCGAGCGGCTGCGCGTGCGACTGCTCGAGGAGCTTCTCGAGGAAACGCCGCTCGTGCTTGCTTGGTAGGTGCATGAACTGCACGAGAACCGGGTCAGCCGGGCACCGTTCAGAGACGGACACCAGTCGCAACACACCTCGTAGGCTACGCCAGAGGTATACGTCTCCGAAAGGCGCTGCGCAATCTCCTCCATGGTGCGCAAGCTCTCATCAGCCCCTGCAGCTTGCCCAGCGTCGGGCGGAAAGTCGAGAATGCCCGTCACGTCGAGCTTGTCGCCGACGGCGCCGACCTTGTCGTCCGGCAGCGTGTCGCTCCTGAACTCTTCCCTGAGCGCCTTGACGCCCTCGTCACTGAGCTGAAAGCCGTAGCGCCTCGGGTCGAGCGCGGGCACGCTCGGGCGCTGGGCGAGGTCGAGCGGGTCGAGGAGGGCTGAGCGGTGCCCATGGCGGCGGTACGACTCTACGAGGCGGAGGAGCGAGGCGTTGCGGGCGCGGTTGGCGAGCTCCTGGGGCGTGAAGTCGGGGAGGGTGTACTCGCGCGGGCTCTGGTAGCCAAAGACGCCCTTGTCGTGCAGGAGACGGCAACCCGAACGGCGGACGACGGGCAGTTTGGGCGCGAGGGGCCTGCCGAGACGGGTGCGCAGCATCGTGGGCTGGAGTGTGCGAGTGCTCAAGCTGGTCTAGCTTGCTCAGCAGAGCAAAAGACTGAGAGCGAGGAGCAGGCGAGCGACAAACGGCAACGGCCCCACCTGACCGCGTCTCCGCACCCGCGTGGCGCAGTCGAGATCAGCGAGCACGACGCTCCTCTAGCTGCGAATCAGCAACAGCAGCAGCTGCAATCCACAGGTGCAGTCCTCGCAGGCTGAGCGGCTTCACCGCGAGATGCACCGCACAGCCTTACATCGAGTGCAGCGAGGCGGGAGGTCCGAGTCGATGAATGCTGCAGACCGGCGGTGCTGAGGCGCTTCGAGAGGACTGCCCGTAGTCAGGGATGTCACGTAGTGCATCGCAATCCCTAGGTCGAGGCGGGAGAGTGTCGGTGCACCGGCGGGAAAGACGAGCGGCGAGGAGGCGAAGGTGGGCGAGGGAAGCGGGCGAGGCCTAAGCGAAGAGTCTGCAGCCCTCTCTACAGCACTCTGAGGTCTCGCAAGCTCCTGGCCACGCTCGCAAGTGGCTGTTGCGGTCGCGACCTCGCCGCTCGTCGCCGTCATCGAACTTGGCACCGTTCCGCGCACTCGACTCTCGCCGCACACTGGTCGCCGAGAGCCAGAACTCGAGCCAGGCCTCACTCGCGCACTCCCAGACTCGCTCCACTAGACCAGCACTCCAGTCAACTTCGCACACCGCTCTCGCCATGGCTGCGTTCCTCCAGAAGGCGCAGGCGTTCGGCAAAACGGCCGGACAGCAGGCCGCCGCCTTTGGCACGCGCGTCGCCGCAGAGGCCCAGACGGGCTCGCAGAAGGCCCTCACGGGCTTCAAGCTCGAGGCCGAGGCCGCAAAGGCCGCCCGCATCCTCCAGGCCTTCCTCGCCGACCCGCACCACCCCGAGAGCGCCCTCAACGCCATCCCCAAGGAGGTCCTCGCACGTGCAAAGGGGTGAGTGCCGCTCCCGCCGATTGCAGGGGCCGTGACGAGGTGCCGAGGTGGTCGCGCGACGCCGACGAGGCGGTGCTCGCCCTGCGCAGCAGCTTCAAATCTGCTTGCAGGGGCGAGCTAGGTTCGTTGGCGGATCGTATGACCTCGACAACAGGCTACCCGGGTCGGCGCTACCTGATTCCCGCAGACGCGCGAGCTGACACCCTCGCTTACGCCCTCGTAGCCTCGCCATCTTCACCGTCCTCAAGGCCGGCTTCGTCTGGAGCGGTAAGGCCGGCAGCGGCGTCGTCATTGCGCGCCTGCCAGACGGGACGTGGTCCGCGCCCTCGTGCATCGCGACGGGCGGCATCGGGTTCGGACTGCAGGTCGGCGCCGACCTGAGCGAGTTTGTCGTCGTCCTCAACTCGGACGAGGCCGTCGCCGCGTTTGCCAAGGGCGGGAATGTCACCATCGGTGGGCAGCTGTGCGTCGCCGACTCGAGCCGGGTCGCTCCTTCCATACTCTCCTGGCACAGTCTGATCTGTAGAGGCTTGCGTCCCACAGCGCGGCAGCGGCAGGCCCCATTGGCGTCGGCGGCGCCGTCAACACGGCCATCACGAACCCGGCGCCCATCTTTACCTACTCGAAGAGTAAGGGCCTGTTCGCCGGCGTCAGCCTCGAGGGTACTGTCCTGATTGAGCGGGTGCGTTTCCGCACGCGTACTCGTGCTTTATCCGGCGCTAGTCTCGAGGGCGATTACTCACTTGAGATGCGGGGCACTTCGCAGAAAGACGCGAACGAGGCATTCTACGGGCAGAGTGCGTTCGCTCTTCGCGCTGCCTCTTCTTCAACGCCAACGCCGAGTCTGACTTGCGCTTGACGCCGCAGCGATCCCGGCTGTCGACCTCCTCGGGTGCGCTGAAGCTCCTGACGCTCGCTGCACTCTGTCCGCAAGGCTCCTTAGACCTGTTGCTGACCTTCCTCCTTCCTCTTCCTCAGCGGCAAGGTTCCCCCGCCCGAAGCTGTGCGCAACCTCCCGCCGTTCCCGAAAAACGCACTACTGACTCGCACCCCCCGCACGCAGGCCTCCGCCCTGTACGAGACGATCGAAGCGGCCGAGTCGATCGACGAGTCGGGCCTGCCCGACCAGGCGTACGTCGTCCCCGACGGCTCGCTCGGCGGGACGGCGCCGCTCGACGCGCAGACAGGCGCCGCGGGGCGGCCGACGAACCGCGGCGAGAAGCTGTTTGACGCGACGGGCGCGCACTGAGTCGATGTGCTGTTTCGCGAAGACGCTTCTTCCTCCCTTCCTTGCTGTCTCCGTTGACACCCTTTGTCTGCTGTACTTTCCTCCTGTGATCCGCTCTGTCTGTGCGTGTACGTCCTTTCGCAACATTGTGCGCCGAAGTTGCGTGAGAAGGTGTCTGCGAAAGACGCAGAAGGATCCCAAAGTGCATCAATTGGCACGAAGCACGCTTTCTCCTGCGTTACCCGCAACACGGAACAAGCACAGTACGACCCGTCGGCAGTCGCAATAGCAGCCGCTTGATTGGTTGGCCTGAAAGTCAACGGATTATGACGCGGGTCGAGGTTGACCTTCTCGACTCTGCCGTGCCCCGCCTTTCGTGCTTCTTTCGCACCGCTCGTCTCGTCTGTGAGCACTTGTGCGTTTGGATTGTCAGTACGGCGCTCTGCTCGCGGCATCGGACCGCTGACAGAGCCTCGCTCTCGCAGGACCCCTCGCCCCCACATCGCCACTTCGTCTGCTTCCCAGCCACCTCTGCCTGTTTACTCGAGCATGTCGGTGAGTCGAGGATCCTCTGCTGTGTCTGCGGTACTCAGGCCGAGGCGAGCGATGGTACTTCGGCCCGCTGGCCTCCTGGCTTGCTCCCTTCGCATTCGCTGCGTCGTCCTCGGCTCCTTCGGCAGTCGGTCTATCCCGACCCCGCCGCAGCCCCACTGACGCCGTCATCACCAGGGCCAAACCACCATCGTCTGCGGCGTCAACTGCGCCTGCGCCCCCTCGTCGGCGACCGCGCCCCTCTCATCCGCGTCCGACGCGTGCAACGCGCGCGAGTCGTGCGCGTACGCCCGCGACGGGCAGTGCAAGTGCGGCGGGACGTGCCTCGCGAGCCAGGCCAAGAAGGGGTGCCAGCGCGGACTGAGCGTGCGTGCTACTCGGTTTCGCTTCGAGATGCGCGCGCGGAACGGGCGGCGAGAGGAGACGACTCTCCTCGAGACGCCCGTGCTCCTTCCGTGTAGTGATGCGAGGACTGACGTTTACCGGTCTGACGTGCGCAGGGCCAGTGCAGCTGCGCCGCCGGAACGTGCGAGGCGGCCGAGTCGGCGCGCAAGAGCTGTGCCCGCCGCGCGGGCGGCAGCGGGTGCGACTGCGCGCCGGGCCAGTGCGCTGCCGGTGCGTCCACCCTCAGACTTGGCATGTCTATAGTTTGCTCGTTGTAGCAGCTGCTGACTTCGTTCCCGGTTCGCGGTGTCGCGTAGCCGGTTTCACGGCTTGATACTGCTTCGCCTCCTGTCTCCCAGTCCGCTCAGTGATGTCCGTTGCCGTGCATTTCATGTTCTGTACCATGCCTGTGCATCGCGTCCGTAGCTCTCCCCGAACGTTAGAGAGCGCGAGCGTCAAAGGAGGGAATGCACCACCAAAGGAGTGAAGCTCCCGTTTTTGTTCTCGCACCCTCGCGTTTCAGATCGGACCTCTGTCGATCCGCTGGCGCAGCAATGACGGGGCAGAGTGTCAATTACACAAAGCTTGGGGTTTGTAGAAGTAACGGATTCGGGGAATCAGGCTAGGCGAGCACAGGCATTCGAGTCGGACAAAGACACGAGAATGGGAATCAGGCGAGGGCTGGAGGCGGGTCGAAGGACGGAACGGGTGGGAGGAGGAGCGGATTGACGTATACGGGCGTCGTGCAGAGCGCGCTGGCGGGGAGTGGGACCGCAAGCGTCGCCGGTCGGGGTGCGACGCGCTTAGTACTTGAGGATAATGTATAGCGCATGAATGATCTAATAGAAACGAGGCAGGGAAGTCAGCGGAAGCTTGGGGAGGCAGGAGAAGGCGAAAGAGGCGGTCCGGGGGGGGTGAACCGCCTCCCTCGCCTCGTTTCAGCGGAAAGCTCACGCCGGGGATGTAACCGAGGATCGTAAGGAGGATGTTGACTGCGGAGGACAAAGGCGGAGGTCAGGAGGAGGCACTCGACGCGAGGTTGAGCGACGAGGAGGGGAGGGTGGCGACGAACTCCAGAAGTCGGCAGCCTGCATGGGGGAACTTCGGATGAGTCTACAAGCAGCGCACGAGCTCAGGGAAGCGGACGCACGCAGCCACGCTCGAGGAAGACACCGACGGGCGGGACTGGGGACGAAAGTGTCAGTGCTTCCGCGTGGGGACGGATCGAGGGCGCGCACGCACGAAAGATGGCAAGGATGATCTTGCAGATGTCCGAGGCCTGTGCGGGTGCATTCAATGCGTCAGTGAGGCGGGACGGACGGGGACGGGGGAGCACGGGGCGGGGTGGATCGGATGGGAGGCGGGACGGACGGTGAAGGGCATGGTTGCGAGGCTTGCGGGAGTGCGGCGGGGATGCGAGTGAGCTGGTCGGGGTCTGCGCGAGGGAGCGGAGGAGCAAGAGGGTGAGGGGCGTGAGCTGGGCGGCTCGCGAGGCGCAGAAAGCGAGATGCGTCATGCGGTGAGGCAGGGAGGAGGCGGCAGAGCGAGGCCGAGGACGCACGCGGGGCTTTCTGGGCAGGCAGGGGTGAGCAAGTGTACGCAGGCGTCGCAGTGCGAGTACTCACAGGCTTTCACGCGGTGGAGAGAGGGAGAGAGAGCGCTATAAGTCCGATCCGAGTCCGCTGCTGCTGCGCACTCTCGGCAAGTGCGACGATCCTCGCGACTGCTCTGTCTGCGGCGCAGGGCTACCAAGGACGAGTGCCAGCGATGCCTGTCGTCCTGCTGCACCCTCGGCAGGCCCAGGCCACGCCCTCGACGACGCTCGCAGAGTCGAGCGCCACCCGCTTCCTCCCGCCGACGGCCACCTCGGACGCAAACAGCAGCGACAGCAGCAGCAACACGGGCATCGAAATCTGGAAGTACGGTAAGCACTTGCCCCGATCCCGCCCTTGCACTCGACCCGCGCTGATGCCTTCGCTCTCGTCGTCTCGGTGGCTCGACCTGCTGGCTCTTTTCCTATCTTGCGCTGTGTGTGCGCAGCCATCGTCGTCATTCTCTGCGTCTTTGCGCTCTTCTGCTTCGTCCGCCTCGCCTTCCTCCGTCGCGTCCGCCACCAGCGCATCCAGGCCCACCAAGCGGAACTCGCTCGCCGCAACGAGGCGCGCGTCCGCCGCCAGCGCGAGGCTGCCTGGCGCCGCGACGCCGAGCCCAGCCTCTACAGTCTCGACCTCGACGACCCCGCCGAGCCCCCGCCGCCGGCATACGACGATGCGAGTGCGCGCACGGGACCCGTTGCTGCCGCCGGTCCGCCCGCCCAGACGCAAAAGCCGACCCTCGGCTCGCGCCTGACGAGCTTGTTCCGTCGCACCGACAGCAGTGCGTCGGGCGGAACCGCACTCCGCATGCATGGGTTCCCACGCACCTCGTCTGCGCGCTCGACCGATGCTGCGGCGGCGTCCGCATACCCGCCACCCAGTTCCGCTCCTCCGCCATCCGCCTCTTCGCACGCGCACGACCTCGCTGACCCGGCGACGCTTGACGAAGTGGCGCACATCCGCGAAGCGCTCCGCTCGGCGGGCCTCCTCGGCGCCCCGGCGCGCACCTTTGATCTCTCGAACGCTTCCGCGCACGCGGCGCTCACGCCTGCGCAGCGCGCCGCGCTGCAGGGCGCGAGTCCGGGCGTCCTCATGGCCGCCGCCGCCGCGTCGGTCGGGCACGTCTCGCCGCAGACGGCGGCGCAGGCCGCGGCGGACGACGATGCGCAGCGGCGGCGCGAAGAGCGCCGCGCGCGCAGGCGAGAGCGCAGGAGGCGGGAGCGCGAGGCGCGCGCAGAGCGCGAAGAGGGGCTCGGCTTGCCGACGTACTCGCGCAAGGTTGCCGAGGGCGAGGAGGTGCTGCAGCGCGCAGAGGGGTTCAAGACGGACGACAGCGGCGATGACAGTGGCGATAGCGAGGCTGAAGGCGACGGCGGGGCTGACGAGTCGACGATGCACACGCAACGGCGGCGGGCGGCGGAGGAGCCCGCAACAGCATCCGCGAGTGGTGCAGGGGCCCAGGAGGAAACGCCCGCGCCTTCAGGGGAAGACGCAGCTCGTCAGACTGCTCCTGCAGGCAGTACCGCGACACATCCTCTCGCCTGATCGCTCCTTTGCCTTTCTCATGTACAGGTCCCGTCCTCTTGTCTAGGTTTCTCGCTACTCTCCCTCTCCCCGTTGTTGCGATTATTTGAGCTATTTCATCCCCATGCGACCTCGATGAGCGCGTCGCAGTGAGCGCGTAATTCGCAAGCCTTCGCCTCTTTCCGCCGGTCGTGCTCGTTCCGCGCCGGCCTTCCCAAACCTCACAGCAGCGTGCTCACCTGCTCGCACGCCAAGGCTAGTGTATCGCACGTCTGCTCTACAATGCGGTCCCAGCGCGTGCAGCAGGAGCTTACTTTGCGTCTCGCTCAGGCCTCTGCGCGGGGTGCGCTTCGCCCCGTCCTTCTCCTGTTCGCGGACGTCGCCTGTCGACGTCCGGTCTGCCTCGACTGCTTGCTTTCTGGCTTCTCGCTTCTCTTTCTCTCTCTCCACACTGCACTCTCCGCTCCCCATGCCTTCCTGCTTTGTCGCCCACGTCCGCTCGCGCCTCAACCGCTTCCGCGGCCGCGAAGGCGCGATCCGCCTCTCGCTCGCGGACGATGGTCTTAAGTCGGGTGACGCCGAGCTTCCGTTCGTGATGAGCGGTGAAGAAGCGACGAAGGCGGGCTACACAGGTGCGTTGTCTCCCCCTCGCGAAGGTGTGAGCGAGAAGGTGACCGTTGACCCAGTTCCGCGACCTTTCCGTCTCGCTCAAACAGGCGCCCAGCTCCTCCTTGAATGCATCCTGTGCGCCTCCCGTCCGATCTGCTGCAGCGACTACCATTGACAGCGATCTCCATGTACCGCAGCGGCGCCGCCTGGAACCTCTTCTGCGTCGTTTACCTCTTTCGCAATCCGCGCCTTGACCCCCTGACGGGCGCGCCCCTCGCGCCCCACCCTGCCTTCGTGTACCCGCTCCTCGCCCTCGTGTGCTTCCCGCTCGCGATTGGCGTCGTGACCGGGTGTGCGGCGCTGTGGGGCGAAGGCGAGGACGAGACGCGCGAGAGGGAGGAGAGGAGCCGCGCGAAGGAGGTGGCCATCTGGCTCGGTACCGTCGGTGCGTCGATTGCATTAGGTCGCTCCCGCCGGGCTCGACGAAAACTGACTGCGAAAGCGTGGGTCGTCGTGTGCTGCAGCTTGTGTCGCTCTCTTCTGGCCTTGCTTCGCTTTCGCCGCCGCAGAGCAGCCGTACTGGATCAAGCTGCACCTCGGCGTCGCCCTTGGTGAGCTCATCTACCGCGCAAAAGCACAGGCGCGCGCTGACTCGCTTCACACGCGCAACAGCCATGTTCCAGGCTTGCCTTGTCAAGATGTGAGCCCAGTTGTCCGATTCGTCCGAGCCGAGCTCGAAGCGATGCCGGAGCTGCGTTGTGTGCCAAAAATGACCGCGCTGCATTCTCTTTAGCGGGACCGACGGCACCTCGAGCAGCGACCACGTGGAAGGCGGCAAGAAGTCGGGCTCCATGTGCCCAGATGTTGTCCTCCTGGTCGAGTCGTGTGAGAGTGTGGCCATTGTTGACGAGCTGCGCTAGGTGGGAACTGGTCGCGCTCGCCCCGACAAGACAGGAGCCCGGCCGTAAAGCGCGAAGTCCCCTCGTAATCTACGTCTCGATTCCTTCCGGCCGCGCTGCACTGAATGCATTATTGCGCTCTGTTCCTTTGCTGGAAAAGGCTGCGGACTTCTGAGCGCGGAAAGCCACGGGCAAAAGCGTGCGCTGCGAAGGGGACAGACCAGTCGGGCTGCTGAAGGGCCGCTTGATGCACGAGCGGGAAGCTCCCGCCCGAGAGGCGGCGGCAAAGACGAGACTGTACTTTCGACTGTACATTTCACTGTTCGACGCCCGTCTAGATCGACCCCTTGGCCCACCGCTTGGTCTTGACGCCCAGCTCGACAGCGGCGTTGCCCCAGTCCTCGCCGTGGTTGTGCCCCTTGGTCTCCTTGCCGACGCCCGCGCGCTGCAGCGCCTGCTCGTCCGTGTTGCAGTTGAGCACGCCGTAGATGACGGGCACGCCCGTGTCGAGCTGCACGCGCATCAGGCCGTGCGAGACCGCCTCGGAGATGTACTCAAAGTGCTGCGTCGAGCCCTTGATCAGGACGCCGACGGCGATGGCGGCGGCGAACGGACCGGTGAGCGGTGCGGAAGACGGCGCGGCAGGTGCGGCGGGGTCAAGCAGGCTCGAGGCGCCCATGAGGTCGGTTGCGGTAGCCGACGCCTGGATCTGCGACGCGGCGATGAGCCTGCAAGGGCGAAGGGCGTCAGCCTCTCGGCGAGGAGGGGCGGGCTTGACCACACGAGAGCGGAAGCAGGGTCCGCGGCACGCTCATCACGAGGAGCGACCCGTCGCAACTCAACGAGCTGGTCAGAGAACGTCTGCGCACCTAGAGCAGGCCATGGGGAGCTCGTACGAGCCAGGCACGGTCTCGACGACGAGGTTCTCGCGCTTGACGCCCGACTTGATCATCGTCTCGATGGCACCCTCGACGAGCGGCTGGATCACCGACTCGTTCCAGCTGCAAAGGACGGTCCAGGTGGTCAGTAGGAGCTCTACGCGGCGGTACGCAGCCTTCACTCGGCTCTGCGAGGCGAGCGAGGCGAGTTGCGTGATCAGCTCACCGAGCATGCACGATGAGGAAGCGCTCGCCAGACGCGTCGAAGCGCTCGGCAGGCGGGGCGAGGCCCTTGACGGTCGAATCGGGGTGCTGCGACATCTCAGTCGGTTCAGAGCAATTTGTAGGGAAGAGCGGAGCAAACGAGACGATGTGGAGCGGCGCAAGTTGGCCAAGTCAGCGCCGCCCTCGTCTGCGTCCCGGACCGTTCTGGGGCACCGCAGAGCTCAGGTGAAGCTTACGAGCGCGCGATCTCTCAACAAGAAGCGCTCTCCGACCCCGATCTCTCGGGTTCGACGCGCATGCCGCGGAATCAAACGCCTGATGCGGGTTGCAGCACAGAACGAACTATGAGGGAAGCCCATGCACAAGGAGGGGACCGAGACCGATGCACAGCTGGTGAGTCAGGGCCAAAGACTGGGGAAAGAACCGAGTGTCTGCATGGAGATGAAAGATCGCGATGGTGTCGTCGTCTAATGTAGTGGATGCTGCCGACTTTCGGCGGCGCCTCAGTCATACTCGTGCGCGCCGGGCGCGCCGCTGCGACCGCCCGACCACGCCTTGAGCGACGAGCCTCTCGGCGCGACAGTGCCGAGGAGCGCATTCGGCGGCTTGTCGAGCATCGGCCCGCCGCCTACTGCTCCCGGAGGCGCCGGGCCGAGTTCCGCGAATGCGGCGTGCTTGGGGCTGGTGGGAGTGTTGGGTGCGTACGCGTCGTAGATCTCGCTCGCGTCGAACGATTTGTCCGACACGGCCGACGCGCGCCGCTGGTGCTGTGCGGCTCCGGGCGATGACGCCGACTGCGACGAGAGGAGGCTCGTGTCGACGACGAGGCCGTTGCCCGAGCTCGAGAGGCGGCGGTGGGCGCCGCTCGGGACAGAGCGCGAAGTGACTTCGAAGCCCGATGCCTGTGCGGGCCGATTCGGCGGGAAGGACTCGCGGTACTGCTGCTGCTGCTGGAGCTGCGCGCCAAGCGGCCGGTCATCGTCGCCGTCGTCTTCGGCCGACATCGAGTGGCCGCCGCTCGAGCCCGAGACGCGGCGAGTTGGATACATCGCTGCCGGCGCCGACGTGCGCTCTGGCGAGCGGCCTTTGAGCGGTTCAGGAGTCGGCGAAGCTGTAGTCGAGCTGAGTGGCGGCGCGAAGAGACCCTTGGACGGGGTTGACGAAGGTGGCGGCTGTTGCTGCTGCTGCGGAGCAGGCATGTACGGCGTATGATACTGCTGCTGGTGATGATTGCGCTGGTACTGCTCCTCGGCCAGCTGCTGGTTCTGCACCTCGTAGCTCGTCGCGCGCACAGGCGTTTCGGCCGTCCGACCGCCGCGCGATGGCTTGCTCAGCCCGACTCGCTTGTGCGGTTCCTTCGACGCAGGAGCCTGACGCTGCGCTTCGGACGTCGATGTTTGTGGGTGCGAGGGCGGCGCAGGATGAGGCGGCTGGCCGGACGGGCCGGCGACGGCTGGGCCAGGGGCCGGAACGGGGACAGGCTGAGCGGCCGGAGGTGGTCCAGCGGGCTTCTGGATGAGCCCGAGATACCAGACTGTCACGTTACGAATTGTCAGCACGAACAAGCGGAGAAGCTTGGCAGAGCGCTACGCACACATGAGGTTCGAGATCAAGACCTGCTCGTACAGCGGTCGCCGGGGATTCGCAAGCTTGATGTGACTCAAGCGGTACACCGCGCGCTCGACGTGGATGGGTAAGCGATAGAAGTTGGCGTACCGCCCGTTGGGCAGCAGCACGCCGGACGCAGTCGGCGGCGGCGGCGGGATGCGCGGCTCGGGCGGCGGCGAGGGCGCGCGGGGCGGGGCGGGTTCCTGCTCGTTCTTGCGCCGCCCGAACAGACCGCCGAGGAAGCCACCGCCGGCCTCCTTCCCGCCTTTGTCGCCAGCACCTCCGCCGGAAGAGGCGCCGCTACCGCCGTCATCCTTCTCCTTCTCCTTCCCCTTGCCCTTCTTCTTCTTGCCTTCGTCGCTCCCGCCTCCTCCAAGCCCGAGCCTCGCCCACCCGCTCTTCTTCTCCTTCGCGCCCGCCTTCAGGCTCTCGGGCCTCGAGCTCGTCGCCGAGCTCGCCGACGACACCGACGACGCAGACGAGTCCCTCCGTCCGCCCGAAGCGGGCGCCTGCGGCTGCGGCACGGGAACAGCCTGCGGCGGCGGGACGTCCGAGAAGGGCTGCCGCGGCGAGTGCTGGGGGTGCACCGTGTACTGCGGCTCGGGCGCGGGCGCAGGCGAAGGCGCGACGGCCGGCATATGGTGCGTCGACCAGTCGTACTCCGCAGATGCAGGCGAGATGGTCTGCTGCACGGGCGGCTGTGCGGGAGGAATCGGAGGGAGCGGCGCCTCTTCAATGGCGAGAGTGGCGGGGGCGACGGGCGCGGCAATCGGCGCCGCCAGAGATGGTTGGCCCTCGAGCGGGAACGGCGTCTCAAAGGCAGGAGGAGTCGTTGCGGATGGCGGCGCGGACCCGGCATGCGAGACGGAAAGGAGCGGAGGGGCGAGAGTGTCGACAATCTGCGCGTCGGTATGCTGCGAGTCGGAGCTTGGGGGCGTCACACCTTCTTCCGTCGACGGCGCCCTCTGCTGCTGCTGCTGCTGAGCCGCAGCGCGCGCCACACGCGCCTCTTCGCTCTCGCCGCTCTCCTGGCTGTGGTCACCGGCGGAAGATGCGCCCTCGGCCGACGCGCCGACGCCTTCCTCCGTCGTCCCGCCCAGCGTCGAGCTCGACGTCGACGCAGCGAGGTCGCCCAGGTTCGCGCCTGTGCTGCCCCTCGAGCGGCGAGCACCCGGACCGTACCGCCCACTGCCACCGCTGGCGGGTCCGGCGCCAACCTCTACGATCCCGCCGCCGATGCTCGTCTTGCGGATCTTGGTGCGTGCATTGCGCCGCAGGATCGAGCCGGGCGGAGGGACGATGATGGGCGCCTCCTCGTCATCGAGCGGGCGCCCAGAAGGGTCGTGCAGTACGGACTCGGGCTCTTCGACGGTTGAAGAGAGTGACGGGCCAAAGTTTGCACCGGCGGCGGCAGCTGCGGTGCGAGGTGCGAGTCAGTGACGCCCTTCGCAGCGTTGAAGCGACGTGAGCGCACCTGCTGCAGCAACACGATGCGGGTTGAGGCTGAGGCTGCGACGCAAGACGCGCCCGAGCCGCTCGCCCTCCTCCTCCTCTCCTTCCGTATTTCCCTCTGCCTCCGCTTTCGCTGCGCACACGAAACGAGAGTGAGATTTGCGATGTGAGATACGCGGAGGGGAGACGCAGCGCACCGGCAAGCTCCTCGAGCCGCTGCAAGTCGCGAATCGTGAGCTCCTCAAAGTTGAGCGTCTGGCGGCTCCTCCTCCCAGCGCGACTGTGGCTCCCTCCGTCGCTCGTCGTGCGCTTGACGCGCCCGTGCTCATCCTCGCGCGCCTCGGGCCGCTCGTCGCCAACGCCGTCGTCCCTGCGCGGCTTGTACTCTCCGCGGAGGAGGCTCGCGCGCCTCCCGACGCGCCCCGCCGCGCCGGGTGGGAGGGCGAGCGAGCTGCGGCGCGCGAGCGCCTCGGGCCGCGTCTGGTCGCGGATGAAGGCTTTGAACTCGGCGGGCGCGAGCTCGGGGTGCAGCGAGGCCGGGAGCCAGAAGAGGTCGCTTGAGGGGGCCTGCGCGGGGCCGGAAGAAGAAGAGGAGGAGGACGGAACGAGGGGCGTGTCGGGGGAGAAGGAGGACGAGGGGCCGAAGGGCGAGGGCGGGAGCTGGAGGGTTGGGGATGGGACGGGCGGGAGAGTCGGCAGCGGGTGCTCCGAAGGCAGCCGTCCACCGACACTCGAGCGACGCCGCACGAGCGTGCCCGTCTCGGCAGGACTCGGCGCCGTAGGCGATACGGGAGGGCGGCCGGATGCACCGTCGGTACCATCTCCCGGCGAAGGAATTGCGAGCGAGAGCTGCGGACGCGGGACCGACGAGGGAGACGGGAGCGGCGGCGGCGAGGTAGGCGGGACCGTCGGCGGGAGGTCGGGGTCGACGGCGACGGGCTGGCTCATGGACCTGCGCCGGAGCGAGAGGAGCGTCTCCATCTCTACGCGCAGCTCGCTCATGCTCATCTCGCCGGCGCGGTCTGCGCCCTTCGCGGCGGCGGCGGCCGACGAGGTGCGGCCCTCGAGGGCATCTTCGGCGAGGGCGCGCTCGCGGCTGCGGGTGCGCGCGCGCTCGAGCGCCTCGTCCTCCTGCACCTCGCGGTAGGTGCGCGAGCCGCTGCGGGCGCGCCCGACGGCGGCCACGGCGGGACCAGCCTGCGAGGGCGGGATGCAGTGGTCTGCGTCTGCGAGGTGCTGGTGGAAGGGCGAGTGGGGAGCGTGGTGCGGCGAGGTCGGTGAGCGCGCAGCTGGGTGGGGGGACGAGGAGGAGGGAGAGGCCATGTCGGCGCGCCCTCGGTCGAGCGCGTGTGCCGAGAGAGCGTGTCCCTCGTCACAACGCAACGAACGCGGCTATGACTGGGCTCCTGCAGTCCTTTGCGACTCGAGGTGGAGCTGCCCGAGGGTGCGGAGGCGGATCCGACCGTCTCTGGCGTGCTGTGCGCAGATCGCAGCTGTGCGCGTGCAGGTCAGGTCAGCACTGTGCACTCTCGTGCGCTGCTCTGCTGTCCCGCGAGCGAGATGGAACGCAGGCTCGGGTGTGCCGACACGGGCAAGAATGTGCCGGCGTCGACACTCGTCGCCCGTCCGAGGCGAGTGCGGCGAGCTGGGGGACTGCTCGTGAGCGTGACTGACCTCGCAGACTCGCCCGCGAGCTCTAACTCGGCGAAGAGAGCGCGGTCGAGGCGACGACACGCGAGACGAGGCCCGCTCAACCGTCGCGCGTCCGTTCACGGCGGGAGAAGAGAGCGCTCGGTGGGGCGTGCGAGCCAGTGAGACGTCGGGGACACTGCTTCGCTCGCTGCTCAGAGTGTGCGCGCGGTCGTGTGCGGTCGACGACGCGCTGCTGCTGCTCCGCTCGGCACCCGACTTTGGCGCAACTCGCTCAACGCGCGCTCGCCGGGAAAGCCACGGACAGGGCGAGAGCGTGCACAGACCCCCGCAGAACGTTTCTATCCGCGCAGATCCGCACCGGACCCCGTTCCGACGCTTTCTCTGCTTTGTGCTCTCCGCCTCGCTTGTGTGCCGAAGTCTGGCCATGGCCGCGTCGTTCGAGTCTGCGCACGTGCACGCAGTCTACGACGAGATCGCCAGCGACTTTTCTCGCACCCGCCACTCGCGCTGGCCCTTCGTCGAACGCTTCCTCGACTCGCTCCCGCCCGTCCGTCGCGTGCCCTCTTCCGCTTCGTCAAACCTTGCCTCCCCGCTGACCTACTGGCGCGACGACGCAGGGCGGACTCGTCCTCGATGCAGGCACGGGCAACGGCAAGTACCTCGGCTGTCGCAGCGTCCTCGAATGGGACGGCAAGCACGACCAACCCACACCCAAGGGCGGAAAGGGCAAGGCCAAAGCCGTCCAAGAGCCCTCTCCTGCTCCGTCAGCGCCGCCAGCGTCCCGCGCAGACCTCCTCCCGCTCGGCTTCGACATGTCGACGGGCTTGCTCTCCATCGCGAGCGGCAAAGGGCACGAGGTCGTCCGCGGCGACTGCGTCGACCTGTCCTGCTGGCGACGCGGCGCCTTCGTGAGTCACTTTCTCTGATATGACCTCGTCTACAGTGGCCGCTGACGCTGCTGGCGACCCGCGCAGAACCACGCCATCTCGATTGCGACGATCCACCACTTCGCAACGCCCGAACGACGTGTCGAGGCCGTCAAGGTGAGCTCGCGCTTTCCACATGCCCACCAGCAGTGCTGCGTAGCACGGTGCTGCGTGGCATCGTGAGATAGATCGCGAGCTCACGCTGCCTCACTCGTCTGCACGTAGCAAATGATTCTCGCCGTTCTTCCGACCACCCCGCCATCGCCGCCCTCTCCCGCCCCTTCGACTTCATCTTCCGCCTCTACTCCGTCGCCGAACATTGGCGACTTCTCCGCTACGGACCCGCCGCCGTCCCAGCTCCTCATCGTCGTCTGGTCTCTCGAGCAAGACCCCTCGCTCGCAGCCCACGGCGGCGACCGCTCCGCGCGGCGCACCACCAGCGGCAAAAAGGGTGCCGTCCCCATCGCCGACGCCGGCGCCGGCGAGTCGGCGCGCGAGGAGGGAGACGCGGAGGGGCAGGACGTGTTTGTCCCGTGGGAGAGGCAGGAACCGCATGTCCCGCGCGCGGACAGGGACAAGCCGCCGCGGAGACGCGGCCGCGCGCGCGCAGGCGAAGAAGCAGAGTCGGCCCCTGCCGCGCGGGCAGAGGACGGCGGCTCGAGCGACGCGCCCGATGCGCCCGACGCGCCGCCGACTGCGCCTGCCACTGCCGAGGCGCCGCCGAAACCCGTCTTCAACCGGTACTATCACCTCTTTCGGCAGTACGAGCTCTCGTCGCTCGTTGCATCGGCGTCGGCCCAGCTCGGGATCGCGTTCGAAGCGCCGGAGGGGTATGCGCTGGGCCCGGTTGCGGCGGACGCAAGTGAACGGGCGGGCGAGGTCGTCAGGCCGCGCGATGGGTGGAAGGCGGTTGTCAGGCTCAAGGAAGAGCGGTGGGAGAGGGAGAACTGGGTCGTCGAGGTCGAGGTCGCGTGGCGGAGGGTGCGATCAGCGTAAATGCCGAGGTGAGTCTTTCCCGCTCATAAACAGGTCAAATGCACGACGCTGACGTGCTCTCGATCTCGCAATTCTGCCTGCAGGTAGCATAGACGTACAACCTCGAAGTCCGGCAATCCATCTGGAAGCCTTACGACTTTGCTCTAGATCGCCGCTTCTCGTGCTCTCCCTCGCCCGTCTCCGTCTCTTCCTCTTCCTCGTCCCTCGCTCCTCTTTGAGTCCTGCCTGAACCCTTCTCATCGTCCGACTCGTCCGACTCGCTCGCCGTTCGCGCCTCCGACGACGGCGTCTCCGTTTCGCTCGGCTCGTGCTTCTTCGACTTCCGGCGCGCCACTGAGTGGGACGTGCCGTTGTGCCTCCGCCTGTGCTTCCGCAGCGGGCGAGACTCTGCTCGGTGCCAAAGATTCATGAATTAGTCCCTGCTCGGCCCGACGAAGTCGAAGGTGGAGCTTTTTCAGACCGACCTTCATCCGAGGAGTCGCCTCGCAAGGCGCTGCGCAGAGCGGCTTGCTGTGCGCTTGCTGCGGCTGCGCGTTTCTTGCAGCACATGCAGCTGTGCAAGCGGGACACGGAGAGACGGTCAGGAGGCTCCAAGTCGTGGTCACTAGGTCATCAACATGCGCACGCGCACCTGATCAAGAACGTGACGAGGACGATGACGACGATAAAGGCGACACTGAACGAGGCAGACAGTCGGCGGGCTGATCACGCGCAGGCTTGACGACCCGGAGCACTCACATGGCAAAGGTGAGGGTCGTCCCGTCAACACCGCCGAACGACGGACCCGCCCCGTTCGTCGTTCCTCCCGTTGACGTTACGTGCGCAGTCACTTCCACTGTTGTCGCAACCCCGTCTGGAAAGGTGTATCCCGCGCAACAGCCTTGCCAGGCGTGTTCCTCCCACGGTGTCTGCGACGAGTTGGTCGAATAGCGGAGGCCTTCAGCTCACCCTTGTCAGCTACATTGTGTGCAGAACGTTCGCTGACGCGCATGCCCACCGGTGAAGTAGATTTTGCCAGGCTGATCTGCCATAGCGCGAACGAAAGGGTCAGCCGCGCGCTCTGAAGACCCAGCCGCTGCGCTATCTGCAGTCATGCAGGCAAGAGGAGGGCGCACCTACATGCAGTATTAACGAACTGTACGGTGTGCGTGTCGTACCCCAAGCCCTGCATGATGCATGACCCTTGAGATGGCTTGAAGGTGTTACTTGAGCCTGCGCCATTGTACCACGCCGTGAAGTTCCGATTGCCCGACTCGACGCTGCAGCCGAAGACTCCGGCTTGCGGAGAAGTGGCGCCGTCTGCAGAAAGGGGTGGTCAGCCCTAAGCGGAAGAAAGAAGGTGTCTCCGCAGCGGACAGATCTGTATGCTGTCACCTGCGGCGCAGGTGCCGTCGTCAATGGATGCCCGCAGAATGCCGAGACCCAGACAGAAGGTCTCATACCCTTGAAGGCGTACTGCACGTAGCACCCTGCTCCCGTAGCCGTGTGCGCGGAAAGGGCGTCCGACAGATCCTCCACGGACCACGAGTCCCCCTCGTTCGGGCAAGCATAGCTGCGTGTCTTATCGGACTGAGAAGTATGCTTGGTCCAGTGCGAGCGAGCGGGACTTGCGTGATGCTCCCGTCGTTGTGCAAGACGACCGTGTCATTCGCATCCGAGTGCTGCTCCATTCCACCGCTGGTCTTGGTCGCCCATGCCGCAGTCGCAGTAGCTGTTGCGGTTGCCCCTCCATCGAGAGTCGCCAAGAGAGAAGGCTGGTCTGCCTCTTCGCGGGAGACTGTCGCCGTCTCGGATTCCATGCTGGTTTGCGGAGCTGGCACCTCTGACTCGGGCCCTGCCAACGTCTCTTCGGCGGCGACGGTGGAAGGACTACCTTCACTCACAGAGGCAACCACTTTTGGGATCAGTGCCACGGCCCCAGCGAGCTGTGCGCCGATCTCGGACAGCTCAGCGTCGGACATGGCGAGCCTGACTAAGGCAAAGACGCGGACGCAGCTCGTCCAGCGACAGCTGGGTGCCAAGGGAGCTTGTAGGATAGCTTTGCAGCTCCGTCTTTTCGAGAGGAGACGGACGGACCCGGAGGACCCGCGGATGCCCAACTTGCGAAGGCCGTCGAGGGGCGCGTGCGTTTTTCTCAGTCATCAGGCGAACGCCTCACACTACGCAGCAATGCATCAGCCCTAGCTTGCGCTTGATCGCTCAGAGTGACCTGTGGTACGGAGCGATTGGAGCGGTATCAGGCCGGAATGGGGCGAAGCTCTCACGGTCGATGTTCGAGAGCGGAAAAGTGCGACAAGCAAGCGGTGAATGATTGGTGAACTAGGGGTCTATGTCTACTATGAGTGATACATGAGAGGCCAACCGTATGTGCAGGAGAGCCTCACACCGCTCAAGCCGAGCCCACCTTCTCCTCCTCGTTACCCGCGGCTCCTCCCGCCTTCTTCTCCTTGTCCTTCAGTCCCCAGTTCTCCTCGTCCATCTCGGTCGTCAAGGGAATGTTCTTGAAGAGAAGCGACACGAGAACGCCGACGCCGCCGAGCGCAGCGCACACGATCCAGATCATCCGAAGAGAATGCGTGAATGCGTCCTGAACCTCCCTCCGAAGCGGCTCGCCGCTGTTGAAAGAGCACGATGAGTACGTGCGCGCCCAAAAGGCCTGCAAGAAGCGGACGTACATCTGCTGAATTACCGGGATAGCGGCGTACGCAAGCTCGCCGCCGTGACCGCCGAGCTGCTCGGCGAACGCAGCCGGAAGCGAGTCGGTGAGCTCGTTGGTGAAGATGGTCGCGCCGATACTGATGCCGAACACTTGGCCAAGCGAGCGGACAAAGCCGTAGAACGTGATGGCGTGCGGCTGCTGCGACGGCTTGATGGGCGAGAGAATAGGGAAGTTGGTGGCCGCGTACAGCATGCCCAGGCCGATGCCGGTAACCGCGGTGCTGGGGAAGGGGACGCAGGTCAGTGACTGAGCGAGTCAGCAGGATTGAAGGTGGCGCACGTGCTAGCCCAGACAGCCCGACCCGAGTCAGTCTTGATGAGGTTCATTAGGCCGAAACCGAGGACGATAATAGCCCAGCCGATGATGTTTTGCGTGACGTAGTGGCCCGTGATAGTGACCGAGATGCCAACGATGATGGCGAAAGGAGCGATGGTGCTGTGATACAGGTGTCAGGGCGAGTCAAGGGGGGTTGGCGTGCATGAACGTACAAAGAGAGCGGGAAGATCTTGACGCCGGCTTCGATCGCCGAGTCGCCGCGCATCTGATACTGTTATGCGGGGAGAAGGTCAGTGTGTGCCCGGTTAGGAGAAAACCAAGCGAGACGTACAAAGGCGGGCAAATAGTACACGATAGCCATCACGAGGAGCGAGTGGAGGAAGGTCGTGAAGAATCCGACATAGGAGTTGCGATCAACGAGGATGGCAAAGGGTACAGTCGGGTGCTTGACGTAGCGCTCCACGACGACGAAGACGACCATACCGAGGAAGCCGAGGACTAGCGGGACGATAACGCGGAACGAGGACCACGGGTACGCCGTGCCGCCCCAGGTGAGTCCGAGAATTGCAGCAGTTGCCGACGCAACAAAGAGGATGTTGCTGTAGGCACGTAGAATGAGCGGAATGAAGAACGTGTAGCCCAAGGCGTAGACGTACAAATAGTCCATGCGCTCGAGCTTCTCCTTGGTCGTAAGTTTCGGCGCCTTGACGTCGAGGAAGAGCATCACGAGCACAAAGGCGATACCGGTGAGCGGGAGGTTGACTGCGGCAGTCCCCGTGTCAGCTAGCGAGCTCGACGCAGAACGAGAGGAAGAGGACGCACGGTACCACAACCACCTCCAAGCGCCAGCGTTTGCCAAAGCGCCGCCGATAGGAGGGCCGATCGCAGACGCGAGAGCCCAGACAGCGCCGATGATTCCGAAGAACGCGCCGCGCTCAGCCAAGGGCACGAGGTCGCAAACGATGATTTCGGTCTGAGGGCCAACGGGTCAGTCTTATGTGTGAGTGCGGTCGTTCCCGACGCACCATGGTGAGGATTGCACCTCCGCCAATGCCCTGGACCGAGCGGCCGCCGATCATCATTGCCATGCTCTGCGCTGCGCCTGTGATGGCGCTGCCGAGAGCGAAGAGAGCGAGAGCGGCGACCATAACGGGGCGCCGACCGAAGATGGCGGCAAGACCGCCGGCTGCCCATAGCAAGCGTCAGTATGGCGACAGATCACGAAACAATGGACAGAGACGCACTCCAGGGAATGAGAGCGGTGGACGTAAGGGCGTAGGCAGAGCCGACCCACGAGAATTCGCTCGAGTCGAACTCCTGGGCAACTACGCGCGCATCGTGTGAGCTGATTGTCGACGATGACTGATGTATCTACACGCACTGGTCGGCAGCGCGGTCGAGACGGCTGTGAGGTCGAGTGCCGAGAGG
Organism: Rhodotorula paludigena; assembly: GCF_050403205.1. Lineage (NCBI taxonomy): Eukaryota > Fungi > Basidiomycota > Microbotryomycetes > Sporidiobolales > Sporidiobolaceae > Rhodotorula > Rhodotorula paludigena. The sequence goes on along the minus strand of NW_027481391.1, from coordinate 38,984 downwards.
AAAACGCAGAAAATCAAGGCGAGGAAGACAAGCCTGCGGGACAGTCCGGCAGATTAGCAACTTGTCGTGGATATGCATTGACTGGATCACGGACCAGAAACGCGCGCCCCTCTTTCCAGCCTTGGGTTTGACATCGGTAGCGGGTTCGGAAGCCGCTGGCGTCGAGGCGATCGAGGACGCAGTTTCCGCCTTCATTTCTGGCGAGTCCGGCTGAGCAGTCATAGCGTAGCAGAGTTGTGACAGAAGGAATGAAGAGAGAACAGAAGCTAAGGCGAGCTGAGTGCACGTAGAAGAAGGCGGCCGGCCAGAGCTCGTGAGCGCGAAGCCCGGAGCCCGAAGTGCCCGAAGCCCCGCGGGCTCGAAAGCCCGGCGAGTCTCCGATCGGCAAGTTCGGACGACGCGTGGCACTTGCTGACCAGTACATTTTGGAGACGAGCAACGATCGGAGCCCAGGCGAAAGCGAAGCCCGCTTCGAAGGTTACAGTCAGCTCTTCGGCGCGGATTCTGCGAGAGCCCGTCGGCCCCGTCGTAAGCGCAGCCTCGTCAGCGCCGGCATTGCAGTCAAGGGGGACGTTCTGAGTCACGATGCACGGCGTAAGCGACATCTACGTCCACAAATTGCGGGGCGTCCACCAAGTCGTCTCGCGTTCTCGGACCTTGCGGACAAACTTGAGCACGAGCGCGTCGCGCTTTTTCTTGTCGCCGCCGGTCAGATCGTCGATGAAAAGGCTCATATCGGCTTCAAGCCAGCGCGACTTGAGCGAGAAGAGCTCGGCAAAGCGTGCAGCCGGGTCGGGCGAGAGCGAGGAGGGCGGGAGGTACTGGATCGTCGAGAGAGGCGGCGGTTCGCAAATGTGCAAGCCCTGCAAGGGGCGACGTGTCAGGAGCATCTTCAGAAGGACGAGCAACGCGACAACGCACGGCAAGTAAGGACAGCTCGCAGAGCGGAGCGAAGCCACCGGCGACGCTCTTCCACTTGGTGACGAAAGGGTCAAGGGGTTGTCGCCCGAACTTGAAACGAGAAGACAAGTCAGTCTCGAGGGCAATCGAGCGAGAGACACCGGAGACCGGACGCACCCCTCCGTTGGCGAGCGAGACGATCCCGACCTCCTTGACGACCTGCCTCGCATCAAGCTTCCATCGCCTCTTGCCCGCGACTTCGAGCTCCTCGCCAAACCAGCCCAGCAGGGCACGCGCGACTTGCTCGCTCCCGCAGTCGACCGCGTCGAGCGCGTCGACGAGGTCATCATCCTCCGCTTCTGTCCAGACTGGGCCGCTCGATGCCGCAGCAGGGACCGCCTTCCCCTTGCCCTTGTCCTTCTTGCCGGTCGGAGCAGCCGTATGCGCAATCGCGGCGGGCACGGGCAATGTCGAGAGGACGGAGGGCAGAATTGAGAGGAGGAAGGACGATGGAAGCGGGCGTAGGTAGCCGTCGAGCTCGACGACACGGTTGCGCTTGAGCGCTGTGCGTATTTCAGCATCCGAGGCGGGGATCCGAGACCGCAGCGAGTCGAAAGTGACATGCTGACGAGTTGCCTGAGCGCTCGACAGCGGGTGAGCGGGCAGAGAATGCTCGAGAATTCCGAGAGAGGCGCACCTGTGTAGCTGCATCCTCCTCGGCTGCATCTCCCGCGTACTCTGCACCCTTGAGCAGAGCCTCGAGCTTGTCGGTGCGCGCGACGGCCGGGACCGCCTCGAGCGTCTCGTGCAGGACCGCCTCGATCTCGATGGGCGCGTACTTGGTCTTCTTGCGCGCCGGCCCGTCGTCCGCGTCGTCAATAGCTGGCTCAGCGCTCGCCCCGACCGACCCACCTGTGCCGGAGACGAACCACTTCTGCCTTCCCTCGTCGTCGCCGCTCCCGCTCGCGCACACGCACAGCGAGTTCGAGTTCTGCACGCCGCGGAGCGCGTACGTCTGCCAGTCGGTGACGAGCACGGCCGAGTCTGCAAGGTCGCCGCGGATCTCGAGCGCCGACGAGGACGACGACGGAGCGGTCGAGAGGAGCGCGGCGAGGGCGGGAGGGAGCGCGAGGAGCTGGTACGACGTCGTGCGCGTGCCTGCAGGGTCTTGCGCCTTGTCGGTGAATTGCACGAGACGCTCGTGCATCTTTACGTGGTGAGCCCGAGGAGAGAGCGGAGCGGGAGACGCGTCGAGCAGGCGGCTCGACGCGACGGACGCCGACAGAGATGAGGATCGACCGTCGATTCGTTACAACAGGGCAAGGACTAGATGCAGCAGATAGAGAGACACTGTGACAACAAGGGTACGCGGGCACAACGCGAGGAAGCGTGAGGAGGCGACGTCTACTTGGCGGGCATGCGCTCAAAGATGCTCGGCGCCTCGGGCGCCTCGACCTTTTCGCTCTGCACCTTGCGCTTGACCGAGTCCATGATGTCGCTCACGGCCGAGCGGTCGAGGTCGTCGCGCGCCTTCATGAGCGCCTCGGTGAAGGCGAGGTTGGCGCCGTACTTTTTGCGGAACGGCCAGTACTGCATGCGGGAGCGAGCGTCAGGGCATGCGTGGGGATCAGAAGGACACCAAACGCACGTCGAGGAAGACCATCATCTTGCTCGCGCTCATGAGGGTCAGGACCGACTCGAGCACGTCAAAGTAGCTGACGAGCTCCTGCTTGGGTTTGTACTGGAGGAAGAAGGCGAACGCGAGGTCGATATCCTGGCGCATGCGGTCGCACGCGGTCGGCATCTTGAGTTTGCCCGCGCGCCGCACGGCGACGAGGTACGTAATGAGGAACGTGTCGAGAATGTCTTCGATCAGGAGGTCGAACAGGTTCGGGTTGAGGTGCACCTGGTAGTCGTCGACCATGTAGTCCTTGAGCGTCTCGACAATCTGCCGCATCGGGTCCGACCCGTCGGCCGGCGCCGTGTACCAGCTCGGCTGCAGGAGCACCTTGGTCGCCGGCTTGAGGTCGTGGAAGACGACGTCGATCAGGACCTGCACGCAGCGCTTGGCCACGTCGAGATACCCGTCCATCGCGTCGTTGAGCTTGTCGGCGATCGCGGCCTTGTACTTGTTGCTCACGAGCGGCTCGAGGCGGTTGCTCAGCGCCTCGGTAAAGTCGGCCGACTTGATCTGGTCGTTGGCGAGCGCCATGACATACTCGGGCAGGCCGGGCGCGACGCCCTCGTCGCCCTTGATCTGCTTGTTGTACTCCTGGTCGAGCAGCTTGAGCCACTGGGCCTGCACGGCGCGCATGACGCGGTTCGCCTCGTCGACGACGCGCGCGAGGACGGCCGCCTGGTTCGAGTCGAGCGCGAGGTCGACCTGCTGGTTGAGCATCTGGAAGAGGATGACGGCGCCCTGCATTCCGTAGTACCCGTCGGCGTCTGTTTCGGGCGGCTGCTCGCGTCCGACAAACTCGGCGACCTCGGTCTTCATCAGGTTCGACGTCCACTCGTCCATCTTCTTGGTAATAACGGCAAAGTAGTTGTCGATGAGTGCGCTCTCGTTGCCGTCGAGCAGCGGCGGCTGGAGCCACTCCGAGTCGACGCCGAGCTCCTTTGTGAGCGTCTTGTGGTACTCCTTGGTGAACTGCGAAAGCCGCAGGAGCGTCGCCGCGTCCGGACCGGACTTGACGTAGGTCGCGAGAAAGTCGTACAGCGCCTTGTGGTAGCCCTTGACGCTGTTGGACGGCAGGTGTCAGCGAAAGTATCGTTTGCGAGAGGGGGGGTTTGAGCGCACTAGACCTGCTCGATCTGCGTGTGGAGACAAGGCAAGTCAGTCGAGGGAAATTGAAAAGACAGCCAGTACCGCGCGCGCGCACCTTCCAGTCTTCTGGGAACTTGTCGACGAGCAGGTCGCGCACGGTGAGGATGTCGTCGTAGATCCACTCGAGCTCGTCGATCCACCGCACGCCGTCCTCTCCCGCGCGTCGGAAGCTCTTCTCGACGTCGGTGCGGCACCCCTCGCGGATCGCGTCGAGCACCTTGCTGCGGTAGTGCTTGATCGTGCGCGCGTCGGCCTGGAGACTGCGGAACCGGCTCGCGACGTCCATGTTGCCCGCCTTTTTCACCATGCGAATCGCGATCGCCTTCTGGTCGCGCGCGCCCTCGACCTCGGCAATCTTGCACAGCTTGACGGCGACGCTCGCGTTGCCCGCGCGCGCCAGCTCGAGGAGCTCGCGCGCGAGGCGAAAGTAGTTGGCCTCGAACGCCTCGATTGTCTCGCCGAGGCGCTCAAAGTAGCGCTCGAGCGTCTCGCGCGTGCTCTGCCCGCCGAGCTGCGCCGCGGCGGGCGCGTTCGGGTCGGGCGAGTGCACGGTCGACGAGGGGAGCGACGACGCCGAGCCGGCCTTTTTCGCCTGGGCGAGCGTCTCGTTGCGGAAGGTCTCGAGCTCGGTGAGGTGGTAGTGGATCGGGAGGAGGTTGGGCGAGGGGCCGAGCGGGTCGGAGCGGTCCGACGCGAGGAGGTCCGAGAGGTGCGACAGCCGCGAGTACATGCTGCGGAGCGACGTGACCATCTCGAGCGTCTGCGTCAGCCGTCGGTGGACGATCGAGACCTGCGCGAGCGGTGCCGGGAATGTCAGTGTGCGCTGGACAGTGCATTCGAGGACGAGAGGACTCGCCTCGACGAGCTTGCCGAAGCCGTCGATGTGGCCGCGCGGGTCGGCCATGAGGTGCTCGACCTCCTTGAGGCTGTCCTTGAGCTGCTCGGTGGCATTCTTGGCGTGTTTGAGGCCCTGGAGGCCCTCCTTTGTGAGGTCGACCTGTTCCTTTGCGCGGTGCGAGAGCGTCTGCTGTAGCTGGGTGCGCTCCTTGGTGATGCGCTGGCGGAGCAAGGGGATGCGGGTGAGGGTCGGCGGGGTCGACAAATGCTGTGTGCGAGCGAGCGCGGGTCAAGTGGGGGCGTGACGACGAGGGGAGCGGGAGCGCACCTCTGCGATGGCGGATGCTGCCGTGGGCTGGTGCGGCACGAGGGTCGCCATGTGCGCGCTCTACCGCCCGTGCATGCGCTGCCGGTCGACGCGGGCGTGTGCGGGTGCCGTCAGAGGGAAGAGACGCGTCGCGGCTGTTGCTGTCTTCACTTCTCGCTCGTACTGCGCCGAGGAGAGCGCCCGTTGCGCGTTCCAGACTGCGCGGTACTGCCCTTGCCGCACCCTCTCCCGCCGCCCCGCATCCACCTCACCTGCACACTCCCCTCCCCTCGCCTCGCCTCGTCGTCGTCCGTGTCGCGTGCGCTGCCCCTCGTCGGCCGCTGCATGTCCTGCTCGCGCGTCCTCGTCGCAGCTGCAGCCCGGCGCGCCCCCGCCCTCCGCCCCTCGCTCTCGTCGTCCAGCGCCCTCGCGCGCACCCGCGTCTACCTCACCATGGCTGCCCCGCTCCCCGCCGACCCGCTCACCTCGCTCCGCCAGCGCACGCCCGCCGCCGACCGCACCCACTCGGGCCACTCGCACTCGCACGCGCACGGCGGACACGGCCACGGCCACTCGCATGGCATCGAGGAGACGGCGCACCTCTCGTCGGCGTTTCAGTCGCTCCGCAACCCGGCCCACCTCGACCCGGGCTCGCGCATCACCCTCGTCGGCCTCGTAGCGAACGTCGGCCTCACCGCCGTAAAGGGCGCCGCCGGCTACATCCTCGCCAGCTCGGCGCTCCTCGCCGACGCCGCTCACTCGGGCAGCGACCTCGTCGCAGACGTCGTCACCCTGGTCAGCTACCGCGTCGGAAAGTGGGAGCCCAGCACCCGGTACCCCTACGGCTACGGAAGTGCGTGCTCCGTGTTCTCGGCTGCGTCGACTCAAGGCTGACCTTGACCCGTTCCGCGCAGAGTTCGAGTCGCTCGGGTCGCTCGTCGTGTCGTTTCTCCTCATTGCCACCGCAGCAGGCATCGGTACGTTGGTGGAGCGCGCGCAAGTTCGAGACGCGGGCTGACGAGAGAGCTCCTTCGCAGGCCTGCATTCGTACCACCACCTCCTTCTCTCACTCGCTACCATCCCCTCCATCCCGCCTGATCTCCTCGCATCCCTCGACTTCCTCCCGCACGGTCACGTTCACGGGCCGGAAGCGAGCGATGCGGCCTTGAGCGGAGGAGCCGACGGAGCCGCCGCCGTTGCAGAGACGGTCGACGCGCGCGCAATGTACTTTGCCGCCTTCTCGATCCTCGTCAAGGAGTGGCTCTACCGCGCAACTCTGCGCGTCGCCAAGCAGCAGCACTCGAACGTCCTCCTCGCCAACGCGTACCACCACCGCAGCGACTCGCTCGGCTCGCTCGTCGCGCTCCTCGCCATCGGCGCAGCGCGCGTCGGCTACCCCATGCTTGACCCCATCGGCGGGCTCGTCGTCACGGGCATGATCGCCAAGCAGGGCTACGACGTCGGCAAGGACGCGCTCAAGGCGCTCGTCGACCAGGTCGGCGACGAGGACGTCCAGCCAAAGGTGTACGACGCGATTCGCAGCCTCAGCAGTGCGAACGTCGAGCCGTGGCGCGACGAGCAGCGTGGCAAGGGCAAGGCACGGCTACTCCCCTCGTCCTCCTCCGCGCACGACCACGACCACGACCACGACCGTGCGCACGACCACGCCGACCCCTCGCCGGCATCGGGCACGCTCCCCATCCTCGCCATCCCGTCCATCCGCCTCTTCGCCTCCGGGCCCTCGCTCCTGATCGACATCCTCCTCGTCCTGCCCCCGTCCCTCTCGCTCGCCGAAGCGAGCCACATCGAGCAGGCCGTCGGGCGCCGCGTGCGCGAGGTCGTCGGCCGAGAGCGCGTACGCGAAGTCGTCGTGCGCATGCGCGCGGACGGGGTCGACGACGCGGCTGGGGGCAGCGCGGCGGATGGGGCGCGCGAGGGCGTCGAGTTTGCGCACGACGAGCTCGTGAGGACGGCTGCCAAGGGTGGCAAGGAGCAGTAGAAGTGGATGTAGAGTCCGTATGATGCAGTGCTGTGCTTGCACTTCGAGACCGCGACGCTTTTCGTTCGCGAGCTCCGGGTTGAGAAGGTCCAAGTGTCGAACGCTTTCCTTGCTCGACTACGAAAGCCCTGCCCAGTCCCAAACTTGCTACTACTGATGGACAAGTCCTAATTCGAGGGCAAACGGCGTCCGTTGCGCACGCCGGCCGTAGGAAACCGCATCTACTTGATGTCGTCGAGGTGCGGCACGAGTCGGTCGATGGCCTTCCTCTGCCACGGCTCGAGTGCGCTTCCGTACTCCGTGTCGAGGAAGCCCTCGTACGGGTCGACTTCGAGCGTCTGCACGCCCGCGAGGGTCTCGATGCTGTTTTGCGTCAATGACACGGGTCAGGGAGTACGCTTGGACGAAGTTCAGCGGGAGATGAGACGCACATGCGATGGATGCTGAGCGGAACATAGGCAGGAGCGTAGCCTCTGCAGGGTCGCAAAGGATTCAAGGAGCTGGCATCACAAAAGGACGCGAGAAGATAAGCGCACCCTTCCTGCAGGTACACGAGCCGACCATGGCCTAGCTCGTCCGCAATCCGCATGAGCTTCTTAGTGATCGACACAAAGCCCTTGTTTGTGACCGACTGTCGCGCGAGCGGGTCCATGATGCCCGCGTCGAGTCCTGCGGATTGCGGCGCGGAAGGTGTGAATTGGGAGGCCTCGAGCGGACAAGGGTAGGATGGGAAACGCACCGCTCGCAACAATGATCAAGTCGGGCTTGTACCTCCACAGTGCCGGCAGGACCAGCGTCTCCAGCGTGTACTCGTACGCGCCGTTCCCGCACCCGGGCAGAAGCGGAATGTTGAAGCTGAGGACAGCGGTCTGCGGGTCAGCCCGTCAAACTCGAGATGAGCTGTGTACGTGCCTCACTTGAAACCAAACCCTTTGCCTTCACCGCGGTGCTCTGCCATGCCAGTGTCGGCAGGGAAGTTGCGGTCTTGGTGGACCGAGATGGTCAGGACGTCTGCCAGGTGAGCATCAGTGTTAGTGCGATTGAATGCAGAAGCAATGAGGTGCATCAGACTCGCCGTTGCGGTTCCAGAAGATCTAGCACAAGAAGAGTGCACGGGTCAGTCTCGTTCCGCTTCGCAGTTCGGAAGCGAGCTGGACGAAACCCACCTTCTCCGCGCCATTGCCATGATGCACGTCGAGCTGCAGATTGAGAAGTGAGTATACGATTGCGCGCAGGAGCTGCCCTCCAAGGTTTGCAGTCAGCTGGACGCACGTCGACAATTGCGACCTTGCGCATTCCCAAGTTGCGCAGCGCGTATTCTGCCGAGATCGCGCCGTTGTTGAACATGCACTGGCCCCGACCGGTGTCGGGCTCGGCGTGGTGGCCGGGCGGGTGCATGAGCTGTTCAAATACAGCGTGCTATGAGCTGAGCTAAAGAACAAAAAGGTGAAGGACTGGCGCACCGTGTATCCATTCTTCACCTCGCCCTTGACGACAGCTTTGAGCATGCTCAGAGCTGCACCGAGCCCGTGCAGGGCGATGTCGTACGCCCCGCGACCGAAAGGGGACGCGCCGTCGCCGCAGTCGCCGCCGGGGTGGTTGCTCTCGAGCTCGACACGGTTGACATACTGCTGTCAACGGTCAATGAATGCAACGCAGAGGTCAAGAGAAAGAGATTGTGCAAGCGCACCTTTTCGTGGTGCACGAGCAACACGTCTTTCTTGGTTGCGGGCGTGAAATCGAGCGTGTGCAAGTGTCTGAGGAGGCCCGTCACGTCGATGAGCTCGTGCGCCAGGCGTTTCGTGTCTGGGTTGGCGGTGTTGCGCAGCGGCGCCAGGCCCACCTGCGAAATGCCAAGCGTCAGAATAGGGCAGCGCCGAGACGCGGAACGAAACCGACTCGATGGTCGGCGGGCAGGAGTGGGTTGTTCCCCGGGTTGTACCACCCGAATATGGAGCACCAGATATAGCCTGTGCGAGCGAGAGATTCGAGGCGCAAGACTAGACGCGGAGGGAGGTGCTCGAGGGGAAGGAAAGGGCAACGACGAGGAAATCTCGCCCTCGCACGCAGGCGGCCTCCATCCCGCTGGTCGGGTCACCTGCACGTTGCCGAATTGCGTGCGTCTGTCTTGGCTACTCGGTGTCGAAGCAAATCGCGGCGAGTCCGGGGGATTTCCGCGACCGGTGCGGAAGAACCGCTCGAGGGGTCGAAGCGCTGCGCCGCGTGGCGATCGAATCGGAGGCGCGGCGCCGCTCAACAGCGTCAGCTTGGAGCAGGTAGTCTCCTCATTGGCGGGCAGGCACGAGAGCAAAAAAGAGAGGGCAAATCAGCTCCGCAGATCCGACCAGGAGACAGCGCAAGCAAGCAGACAAGAACGCAGAGCGAGGCAGCGTGCACTTTGGAGACCAGGAAAGCACGTGGTACGAAGAATGAGCGCGAATGAGCGGGAAGCACTGAACAAAACGTGTTTCGATCGTGAGGCGACAGGCGACAGGGGTCCCATTCGCTCCGTCTTCGAGGACGGGCTTTGAAGCTACTTGGGAAGGAGGTAACAAGTCTGGAGTACAGATGAAAGAAGAGAGGAGGCTAGGCGCAGGGAACCAGACTAGTGACCATGGGGAGACGGGCGGAGAGACGAGACGAGACGAAGCGAGACCGAACTCCGGCGCGGAGAGTTGCGACTAGACCTGGGTGCCCGGGTAGTACCAGGTGACGAGACTGTGCGCAGAGAAGGGTCAGCGAGCCGGCAGCGGACGTGGGCGAGAGAGGGAGCACGCACGCGATGATCACGTAGACGAACATGAGCGAGACGCCCTCAAGCCTGCAGACATCGTCGAAGTCAGCCTTCGCCCAATCAGAAGTGCACGGTGCGACCACGCACCAGTTCGTCCTGCCGTCGCCGATGGCGCAGTTCACGGCCCAAATCGAGACGAACACGACGAGCGTCTCGTACGAGTCGAACTCGAGGTCGAGCGGCTGACCGATGGCCCATCCGAGGAGGATGAGGACGGGGACGATGAAGAGCGCGACCTGGATCGACGAGCCGACGGCGATGGAGAGCGAGAGGTCGAGCTTGTTCTTGGTCGCGACCGTGACGGCCGTGACGTGCTCTGCGGCATTGCCGACGACGGGGAGAAGGATGAGACTGCGCGACAAGGGGGCGCATTAGCCTACTGAGCAAGACAAGTCGTAGAGCGGAAGACGCACGCGACAAACTCCTTGCTGACGTTGCCCGTCTGGGTCAAGCCGTCGATAGACGACACGAGGAACTCGGCCGTGACACCCGTGAGCGCCGTGACGACGGCGAGGAGGACAAAGCCAAACCAGGGCGACAGCTCGGGCTGGTGCTCGAGCGAGTCGCTGCCGTGCGCATCGCCGCCCTTCTCGAGGTCGCGCTGCTCGCGCGTCGAAAAGCCGCCGATCGCAGCTGCGGCTTGCGCCTCGAGCTCGCCCGCGTTGGGTACGAAGACGCCCTCGCGCGGCTCTGGCGGGACGTGGTGCCCGGCGGTGGACGACGCGGCGCCGCTCGAGCGCGTGCGCGTGAGGCCCTCCTCGGCCATCGAGAGGTTCGCCGGAATGGGCTGATCGCCGTGCACGAAGCTCGACGCGCGCGAGCGCACCGAGCGGTTCGAGGCCGAAGACGACGACGAGCTGCCCCAGCTCGGGAGGGACGGAATGCGGAACACCTTGCCCTCGACGGGCGGGAAGGGGCCCTCGGCGTACGTCATGAGCGGCTTGCGGGGGTCACGCGGCGGCGCAGGTGCGTAGAGGTACGAATGCGTCCAGAGCTGGAAGAGGAGGTCTGCGGGCGAGCAAGGTCAGTCGCGGTCTCGAGGTTCGAGGCTGGTCCTGGGTACGCACAGCAGGCTGCACGGCGAAGAAGAAGTCAGTCTCGTAATCGAGCGGGACGAGTGAGAAACGAGGACGCACCATAGACGATGAGGAGGATGAAAGCGATGCCGCGCGAGAGGCGGAGCACGGCATCGTCGGTCAAAGCCTCGCTCTGCACGGCGTTCTGGTTGATGAACGCGTGGAAGCCGACGGGGATGACGATGGCGACGACGGCGATGCCTGCGCGTGAGGGTGACTCGTCAGTGTCGACGTAGTCGCGGCATCCGAGGGAAGTGCAACACACCGAGCAAGTTGATGTTGAGCTGCGCGGCACGAATCGAGTAGCCCTGCTCGTAGAACTTGAAGCCGCCGGCAGCGAAGCAGCAGCCGAGAACGAGGAGACCTGCGCGAAGCGGATCGAGAAGGTCAATTTCGTAAATGTGTGTGGGCAGCTCACGGCGAGGCAACGCACAGTTCGAGAGGATGCTGCCGAGCATGGACGAGCGGACGATGCCGAGTTCGCCCTTGGTGAGAGCGAGAATCGCTGCGCCAAGACAAGAGACACGTCAGCTCGTGCGGCTGCAAGGGCAAGTCGTGTGATCGGACGCACCAATGATGAGCTCGACGGCGTTACCGAACGTCGCGTTGAGCAGACCTGCGAGCGAGAGCGGGCGAGTCAGGGTCGGCTCAGGAAAGAGCAGAGAGGGAACGCACCGCCGAGAGCATCGCCAACACGGATGGCGAGCTCCTCTGTCGCGTAGCCGAGGAGGGCCGCGAGGGGGACGATGGCGAGGAAGCTCATGACAAAGGTGATGGTGGCCGACTGGTGCGAGAGGTCCATGGCCCACGAGACGGGGACGAAGACGAGGAGGACATTGAGCCACGAGTAGCGCGCGACGTTGATGCAGCACTGGCGGAACGACGGGTTCTTGCCGATCGGCTTTTTGGGCGCGAGGAGGGCCTTGCTGAGAAAGACAGGGCGCGGCGGCTGGTCGTCCTGGGGCGCGGCGATGTCGCGCGACCCGGCGGGCGGCGCGATGCACGTGGGCTCGGCGGACCAGGGGCGCGTCCCGTCGACGGTGGCCGCGCTCGCGCAGGTCGCCGTGCGCGGGAGTTTCTCGCGGAGACTGTCCTGGTCGTCGGCGAGCGCGGGCGAGGCGGTCCCGCCGCGGTGGGCGCGGTCGAGGTTGGGCAGCGACGACGAGCGCACGACGCTGGCGCCGCCCGAGGGCCCGGCTGGGCGGTGCCGGGCGGCGGTGGCGGGGGAGATGGCGTCGAGGAGTCTGGACGTGAGCGTGGGAGCGCTCAGCTCGCCCGCGGGCGGGGCAGCGGCGAGAGGGGCCGCGTGGTGCGCGAGGGCGCGGTCATGGTCGTGGCGGGGGGAGTAGCCACTATGAGGGGGTTCGTCCGGGTCGTCCGGGTTGATGGCAGGGAGTGCGACGGGCTGGACCATTCAATGGATGCGCAGAGCTCGAGCACGCGGGGGTCGACGGGGAAAGAGAGAGAAGGAAAGAGACGAAGCCACTGCACCGGGCGAAGGGCGAAGGGCTCGCTCCGCGCGGGGACACGCACGACGAAGGCTTGGACGCACCTCGCGCCCTTCCCTCGCCTCTGTGTGCACGATGGATTGCATCAGCACCACTGTATAGACACTCCAGAGCATTACCGAGCCATCCGAACGCTCTCCGATGCGAGGGAGGCGCGCGATAGCGATGTCCGACCGCGTGGTGCACCGCCTCGCGCTCACGCGGCGTCGCAGCTTCGCGTCAGCAACCACAAGAGAGCCAGAGAGAGGATTGCAGAGGCCCGAGGCTCACGTAGCAGTAGATCGCAACCGCAGACACACCCAGCGCTGGTCGCTCTACTCGCTCGGCGTCCCTCTCGGCCTCATCGCTTCCCTCGCCCGATCGCACCTCTTCCACCTTGTCCTTCAGCTGCCCGTGCGTCCTGCTGTGCTTGGGGACACTGCCGAGCTCGTGCTCATCTGCAAGGCCGTCAGCTACCTGCCCGTGCGCTCGCGCTCGCTGCCTCCACCTCGACCTCCTCCCTTCCTCGGCTCGACTCGTCGTCTGCGATCCCGCTAGCTGGTACGTCTCCACCGTGCACGCACTGTAACACGTGACCGTGCTCACCGTGTCGGTCCTCTGCAGCCCGTGCGCGCCGCCGTCCCCGTCCACCTCCGCCCCGACCTTCGGTCTCGTTCTCGGCGGCATTTTCTACGGCTTCCCCCGCCCGATAGGCCCCAGAAATCGCCCAAGACATCCGGGAGCGACCCATGTGCGACGACGCCCTTTGCATTCCAATTTTGTTTGTATGTGGTTGTGACAAACAGCGTTCGCAAGAGGGCACCGAGGCGCACATCTGCCCCCGGTGTCACAACGGCACCGTTTTTGCCACCAAGGAGCGCAACTGCTTCACCTTGTGCGCTTCTGCCCCTTCCCTCATTCCGAAGAGACCTGCTGACAGCGAAACTCACGGTCGGGTGCCGCTCGCAGCTGCTGCATCCCAGTCCTTCCGCTCGGTTCTGAACATCTGTGGTTCTGCTCGACCTGCAGTGCGTCAGTCTCTCTAGTGACATGGCCCTCTGCTTGCTGACCCGGTCGAGCGCGCAACAGGCTGGGCCGCCTCGCAGAACGGGCCCGCACCGCCGCTAGCGGGCCAAGCCGGCGCCTTCTACGGCCCGAACCAAGGCGCGCCCAATATGGCGTACCCACCGCAGATGCAGATGGGCGGCGGCGGCTACGGGCAGGGGTACCGTGCGTTTGCTTTTCTGTCAGGTTGCCGCGAGCGCCCAGCTGACCTCGTCGGTCGTTGGCGCGCGCGTGGGCAGCTCAGCAGCAGATGCAGCCGGGTTACGGTCAGCCCCAGGGTTACGGCCAGCCGCAAGGCTACCACCAGTGAACGTAAGCCAACTCCGCCTTCTTCCCAGGCTTCGGAACCCATTCGCAACTTCTCCTCATGCCCCTCCCTCACCCGTCGTTCCCTCTAACACCCTTAGCTCCACTCTAGACACTATCAGCCGTCTGCAACTTGCTCGTTCTCTCCCGTCCCTTTTTAGCACTCTGCTTTCTGGGCAAGCGGTCAGCAGCGACGAGGCAGAACCGCAGAGAGTGCACAGCGCTCGGATAGTACAACAACACGCTCCTGACGCCCCTCCCCTCGGTCGCGCCCGCCCTCGCTCACTCGTCGCCGTCCAGCTTGACGGCGGGAACGAAGAACGTGAGCACGCCCCCCGAGCTCGCCATGTCGTCCTCGTCTCCCGCGCCGCTGCCCCCACGCGCGCGCCGCTGCTGGTCCTTGGCCGTCGCGCCAATGTAGACGTAGAAGATGGCGCAGTGCGATGCGCAGAGACCTGGCGAACAGAGGAGCAAGGCAGGCGTCAGTGCGTTTCCGTCGAGGTTGCGCCACACCACGCGATTGACCCAATTCAGCGCATTGTGGCAGACGACCTATCGAAGGGGAAGCAAACGCACAGAAGATGGACGTCGTCGCGACCGTGTAGCTCGCGAGGAACTTGAGCAGGCTTTTGGCCTCGAGCGTCACGCTGAAGAACTGTCGCGGGTCTTCGTGCTGCGCAGCCACGTCTGTGCGCGATTGTCTGGTCGTTAGTATCGTGCTGTGGTGCGGACCGCCAGAGACGAAGAGGGCGCAAGAACGCACTTTCCGCACCCATGCTCGGTTTCTTGAGCCCGCGCCACTCAGTCTCAACCTTTGCCTCGTCTGCCTCGGCGCGGATCCTGTGTTGAATGGCAGCGCGGCATCAGCAAACGACTGAGCCGGTGATTCTGACGGTGACAGGGCAGGCCCCGTATCAACGCACCGAAGCTCGCCGGCGTTGTTGGCGCTCAGCGTCAGGTAGGGCGAGACAGTCTTTAGCCGCTCAACGACGGTGCGAAGGAGTTGCAGAGGCGGGAGGAGGAGGATGACCTGTTTCGCATGGCGGCTCGCTAGGTCAGCATGGTTGCCGGGTACCCAGGGTGCTGGATCAGGAACTGGCGAACGAACGCACATCAGGCGGCGGGCACAGCGGCTCCTTGAGCAGCTCAATATCAGCGGCCTTTTTGACGCGAACGGCGATGTCCTGCGTGATCTCGAGGCGCTTGCCGAGGCGGCTCTGTGCGATCGCAAATCATGCATCAACACAAACTGCTGCGAAGTAATTGAGACTGACTGCGGAACGGGCGACGCACCGAACTCTCGATCGCGAGCGAGAGGACCGGGTACGAGCCCTCGCCCGTTCCGCTGTTGTCGACGCCGCCCTTCTTCGCGAGCTTGATCGTGACTTGCGTCGCACCCTGTGCATTCTCAACAGCCTCGCATCAGCCTGAGCAAACAAGTGTGACCTGGTTGAGCGAGCTCAGTAGCGGACGCACGGAAGCAGACTTGAGCGCCTTTGCGAGCGCGTCGGTCGTCACCTCGAGGTAGATCTCGTTCATGTGATTCGATTCGAGGCGCAGGCTGCCGGCTCTGAAGATGACGTCCTGTTGGGCAAGTGAAGGATTAGTGTAAGCACTGGCAAGGTGAGAGAAGGACTGACATTGTTGATTTGGCTGTGTCGGAGCAATGTGACATCAGCAAGTCCGCCTCGACAGCCAACCTCGCAGGCGTATCCACGAAGTCTCCGCACCTCCAGACCTGAATCCCGCTCTTTGTGCCGTCGCCCATGCAGATGAAGTGTACGGCATCCTCCTTGAGCTTGAGGGTGGCGATCTTGGACAGCGGCGCGAGGCTGGTGATGAGGCGCGAGAGCTGGGGAGGGTTCGAGATCTCTGCCTTGAAGCGCATCTTGCTTGAAAGAGCGTCAAGTGCGCGAGAGTCGAGATGGTGCGCGAGCGAGATGTCAAAAGGGCGCGAGGCGAGACGGCCGCTTTGACGGCTGAGATCGCGTACAGGGCGGGTGGACAAGTCCTTCAGAGCCTTGCAGCTGCCTCTCGACAGCCTGCACTTGCGTGCGAGCGCAGAAGGAGCGTCGAGGCGAGGGCGCGGAACGACGAGCGGGAGAGAGGGCCGGCGCGCCTGAGTCCCTGCTAGCCCGTTCGGTAGGCTCGTGTACCTCTACTGAGCCAGCCGGACAGCCCTTGAGCGCTCGCGGCCGGAGTGTGCGCCGTGGACGAGATGGTCGGCGTCAACTCGCGGCTTTGACGGCTTCCAGCGCCTCGCCGCGACCGCAGAACGAGCCATGGGTGCGTGCAGCGTGGCCAACTGGATTGCGCAGGAGCTGCACTGACTCGCAGTCGCTTTCCTGCACCTCGTGGACGCCATTCCGCCGTGTGCCCCACTTCGCTTCTCGCTCGTCGCTGTCCTCGCCGCGCGCAGCTGCGAGCGCGCATCCGTCCGGCGGGCTGATCACCGTCGCAACCTGTTCACTCAACCAGCACGCCCTCGACTTTGACGGTCCGCTCGCCGTTCACTCCCTCCCCCTCGCTTCGCCTCGCTGATCTCTTCAGGCTCGACGCAGGCAACCTCGAGCGCATCCTGCGCTCCATCAAGATCGCAAAGGAACGCGGTGCAAAGCTCCGCATCGGTCCCGAACTCGAAATCACGCACGTCCTCGACCCTTCTCGCCTGTCGCGACGTCATGAAAGCTAATCTCGCGCCTCGCTTGGACAGTGCCTACGGCTGCCACGACCACTTCCTCGAAGGTGTGCATGCGATCAGCTATAAGCAAGCGCGGCCGCGGGAGAGCGCGAGGACTGATCCGCTTTCCTGCCTCAGGGGACACACATCTTCACTCATGGCAGGTCCTCGCCGACATTCTCAAGTGTGAAGATGCGCGCGACATGCTCGTCGACGTTGGGATGTGCGACCGTTGCTTTTCGGCTCATGTGGCGTTCTCTCGAGACTCACAAGCGCATCCCGCAGGCCCGTCGTGCACAAGAACGTCCTGTACAACTGCCGCATCATCTTCTTCAACCGCGAGATCAAGCTCATCCGCCCAAAAATGTGGCTCGCCAACGACGGCAACTACCGCGAGCTGCGCTGGTTCTCGCCCTGGTCCGCGCACCGCAAGGTCGAGGAGTTCTTCCTCCCCAAGATGATCTCCGACATCACCGGCCAGGTTCGCCTTTCTTGCCTCGGGTTTCGTAAAGAAATACCTTGCTGACTTGTCCGCATAGGCTACGGTCCCCATTGGTCATGCTGTGGTCGCCACGCAAGACACGTGCATCGGCGTCGAGATGTGCGAGGAGCTCTTCACCCCGGCGGCGTAAGTCTCGCTTGTTCGGTCGCATCTGAATCAGCAGCTGACGCGCGTGTTCTCGGCACAGCCCGCACATCGACATGGCGCTCGACGGCGTCGAGATCTTCACAAACTCGTCGGGCTCGCACCACGAGCTGCGCAAGCTCCGTACCCGCATCGACTTGATCAAGGAGGCGACGCTCAAGGTTTGCTTCTGCACGTCAGTCTTACAAGGTTTGTCCTCGTGCTAACCGCCTCTCGACACCGCACAGTCGGGCGGCCTGTACCTCTACGCCAACCAGCAGGGCTGCGACGGCGACCGCTTGTACTACGACGGTTGCTCCTTCATCACGCTCAACGGGCAGGTCATCGCGCAAGGCTCGCAGTTCTCGCTCAACGACGTCGAGGTCGTCACCGCGACGGTCGACCTGCAGCGCATCCGCGCGCACCGCACCTGGTCGAGCCGCAGCATGCAGGCCGCACAGACCGACAAGGTGTTCCATCGCTGCCGCGCCGAGACAAGGCTCAGCTCGGACTGCGATGAAGACCTCGCCGCGGCTGTGCTCGACAAGGAGGGCGAGTTCAAGTACAACCTTCCTGAGGAAGAGATCGCGTGCGTCTCGCCGAGCTCTCCCCCTTGCCACGTCGGTCCTTTTCCTTACGAGACCATGCTTGCTCACGCGCGCAGGTACGGTCCGGCGTGCTGGCTGTGGGACTACCTCCGCCGCTCGAGCACGAGCGGCTACTTTGTCCCACTCAGCGGCGGTATCGACAGCTGCGCGACGGCGACCATCGTCTACTCGATGTGCCGACTCGTCGCAAAGGCCGCCGCCGAGGGCAATGAACAGGTGATCGCCGACGCACGGCGCATTGCCGGCGAGCCTGCCGAGTCGCAGTACGTGCCCGTCGACCCCCGCGAGTTCTGCGGGCGCATTTTCCACACGTGCTACATGGGGACGAAGAACTCGAGCCGCGAGACGCGCGACCGCGCCAAGGGGCTTGCCGAGGCCATCGGCGCGTACCACGTCGACCTCAACATGGACGCCTGCGTCGACGCGATCCACACGCTCTTCACGCTCGTGACGGGCAAGAAGCCCGAGTACCGCGTGCACGGCGGGTCGAACGCCGAGAACCTTGCGCTGCAGAACATCCAGGCCCGCTTGCGCATGCTGCTCGCCTACCTGTTTGCGCAGCTCCTCCCGTGGGTGCGTGGAAAGCTGGGCGCGCTACTTGTGCTCGGCAGTGCCAACGTCGATGAAGCGTGCGTTTGCCTCTCGCTCGCCCTCTCGCCCCGTACGACCTCACTGCATGCGCGAAGCGAGGCTGACTGGGCCTCCTCGACAGGCTGCGCGGCTACTACACAAAGTACGACTGCTCCGCCGCAGATGTCAACCCCATCGGCGCCATCTCCAAGGTCGACCTGAAGCGCTTCATCGTGTGGGCCAAGGACGCGTTCGACCTGCCGATCCTCGACGACTTTGTGCACGCCGTCCCGACGGCCGAGCTCGAGCCGACGACGGGCGACTACGTCCAGAGCGACGAGGTCGACATGGGCATGTCGTACGACGAGCTGTCGGTCTTTGGCCGCCTGCGCAAGCAGGAAAAGATGGGCCCGTACGCCATGTTTACCAAGCTCGTCACCGTGTGGTCCGACAAGTGCTCGCCGACCGAGGTCGCCGAGAAGGTCAAGCGCTTCTTCTTTTACTACGCCATCAACCGGTGCGTTGCCTCGTCACTCTGTATCGGCGCTGCGTGACTTCAGCTCACCTCGGCTTCTCTTCTGAACCCTCGCACAGTCACAAGATGACGACGCTCACGCCGTCGTACCACGCCGAAGCCTACTCGCCGGGTGCGCACGGGTTCTCCCTGATTCTCGAAATTAAGAAGACGCTGACTCCCTCCCGGTCTCGTGCACGCGCAGACGACAACCGATTCGACCTGCGTCCGTTCCTCTACCCGGCGCGCTTCCCGTGGCAGTTCCGCCAGATCGACGCCAAGGCCAAGACGCTGCCCGATCGGAGCAAGAAGGACGGCGAGGCGAAGGACGAGGGGAAGAAGGCGTGACGAGAGCTTGGAGCGAGAGACATAGACTGGTTCCCGAACTGCAGAGACTGTATCGTGCGGTAGTATCCTGCGAATCGAGTGATCACTCTGAAGCAGTGTGAGCAGCCTGAGTGGTGGTTCGGCTGAGCGCTGTCTGGTGGCTCGCTGGAGTTCGTCTTCCGAAGCACTACACAGGCTGGTCTGGAGAGATGTCATGTCAGGAAGGAGTCTACAGGTACGTCAAACGCGCAAACGAGCAGCGGCGGGGCACAGGAATGCACCGCGAGGGGGACAAAGAAGTGAAGGCGGCGGCAGCGACGGTGCGACTCCTTCAGAAGTTGGTGCCCTCGGGCGGTTGCGGCAGCTTGCGGTTCGACGGCGTCGCCATGTCCCTGCGAAGTACAGCAGCGTCAGCTCCACTACGTGTCGTACCACCGGCGAGGCGCTGCGCAGGCAACGCAGGCGAGCACTCAGCCGGAGCACGGGGAGAGAGGGGCCAGACGCACCTCCGGAGCTCGACGAGGATGGTCTCGAGGGTGAAGCTGTGCTTCCAGTTTGCGAGGACGCCTAGCTTGGCCGGGTCGACGCGGCCGTTGGCCTGGTCGACGCAGGGGAGGTTGATGCGGGTGAGGAAGGTGATTTCCGGGGGCACGTCCGGGTACCTGGGCCCGCACGTAATCGAGAGCGAGTAGATGCGGTTCTCGTGCACCGAGTGGCCCGGCCCGATGATCGTGCCGTTCCAGCGGCTCATCGACATCTCCTCGCCGTCCTGGAGGCCGTACGAGCACGTGCCGTCGCCGATGCCCTTCTCGCCTTTCTCGAGCTCCTCGAGCAGCCGGAACGACCGCGGGACTGCACGGTCGAGGGCGCACACGCGCGGCGAGAGGTGACGACGGTGCGATGACCGCGGAGAGGCGAGCAACGAGGTAGAGCCGGGCACAGAGGCGTCGGAGGGCATCGAGAGTGCAGGTGAGCGTCAGTACAGGTCTGAAGAGGCTCCCGTTCGCTCGAGCGCACCCTTGGCCATGGTTGCGCGTAGCTGGGAGAGGCACAGCCGCGGCGGACGACTGGGGCTGAGGTGGAGCGGCGCTGGCCCACGCTGGGAGCGGACTCGAGGAGTGGACAGCTTGCTCAGTACACTGTAACAGCGCGTCTATCGGTCTGACTAACGCTCTTCGGGTGACTTTCTGCGACGGCGTCTCTGGTCGATTCGTTCCGCGCCGTCCGTCTGCCCGTCCGCTCGTCCTGCGCGGGTCTCGAGCCCGTGCTGCGAGCATCGAGCGTGCACTGCGAGTCCACTCTAGCGCTCGCAGCCCTCCACTGCGCCGCTCCTCGACGGGCTCCGACCCCCACTTGACCCGCCCGACTCGCCCGCGACCTCGTCTGGCCCCGACACGCCCACCAGACACTCGACAGAACAGCTCGAGGTGCGTTTTGAGCTACCAGCAACCTCGCGAACTAGCCCTGCTTTCCCGACGACCTGTGTGCGTGCCGTGGTGGATACGATCGGGGCGTGGCAGGCTAGAGCTGCTCCTCGCCAGCAACGAACGCCGGCGCCTGCCTGGAGGTCTGAGTGGGCTGTGAGCACGAGCTGCTATTCCGGCGTGACTGGCCAGACCTCCGGACCTGGGGCAAGAGCAACCTCACCCACCTTCTGCGGCGGCTATTGTTGCACTCGATGGCCCGAAGCAGCCGAGCCGATCTGTGCAATCAGCTGACACGGACTCGGTGCTCTTGCAGAACCGACACGCCCCCGCTAAACATGTCGGGGCCGTACTCCGACTCGACCGCTCCGCCTGGCATTCACCCGACCAAGCGGGCGTCCTTCTCCTCTGGACGCTCGCACTCGTCTTCCGCCCTTCCCTCCGAGTCGCGTCGCCCGTCGCAGTCGTCGAACCCGGCCGATCCGTACTCGCCGGCGGGCTCTCGTCAGCATTCCTTCAGCTCGACGACGGGCGCTCTTCCTTCTCCCGGCTCGGCGCTGAGCGGCGCAGGCCTCATCTTCCCGGGGCCAGCCCAAGGCAGTCGGCCCGTTGTTTCGCCGCGGCAATCTGGCGAGCAGCTCGGCGACAACGACGAAGAGCAAGAGTCGCTCTCTCCCCGACTTGCACAGCGCTCCGCGCAGCCTACGCACCAGGCCTACTTTCCCGGCCCGCCCCCAGGCTCGTCCCGCCGCGAGTATTTGGACCGCGGCGCCGGTCCAACCGATACGTCGGCTGCCGCTCAGCAGCAGTACCCGTCGCGGCCGACCTCGCGCCAGCAGAGCGTCGATACGACGCTTGCGGCCGCCGCCAATTCCGACA
Source organism: Rhodotorula paludigena (assembly GCF_050403205.1). Lineage (NCBI taxonomy): Eukaryota > Fungi > Basidiomycota > Microbotryomycetes > Sporidiobolales > Sporidiobolaceae > Rhodotorula > Rhodotorula paludigena. Next base: position 17,759 of record NW_027481391.1, on the reverse strand, counting down.
TCCCAACCTTCTCGATGCCCTTCCCGCCTCCGCCTTCTTCGTCGTCCGCCTACAACCGCTCGCCAGGTGCCTCGCCCGCCGCCCAGTCGATCGACCCTATTTCGTCCGTATCGGGCTCGCTCTCGCGCACGCACCTCTCTGCCGTCACGGGCGGTGCCGCGCAGACTTCGCTGCTGCACAAGACGCCCTCGTCGTCCTCCCTCTCGGGACAGAGCATCGGCGGCGCGTCGTCCGCCTATTCGTACGAAGCGGCGTCGCCTTCGCCCGCTTTCCCGTCTAGCCGGCACAACAGCGGCAGCGGCGCGGCGGCCGCCGTCGAGCCGTCGCCCAACCCTAGCACGGGCAGCTCGGCCTACGGCGGCCTCGAGTACAGCACTGGCGGCGCCGGCGGGTACGGCACGGGCACGACGGCCTCGAGCGTTGCCGGGGGAGACGGCGTCGGCGACTTTGCGCGGCGCGGCGAGGGCCTCGGGCTCGGGCGCGGGATCATGGACACGCCCGGCGGCGAGACGCGCCGCCCGAGCTTGGCTACGACCGTCGGCGCCGGCCCGCTCACCCCCGCGGCGGGCGTCAAGGCGGCGTATGGCGCGGCGGCTGGAACCGAGAGCGACTACCTGTCGTCGGTCGGCGTGCCCGCAGGAAGCCACGGAGACGAGCTTGCGCCGACCGGGTTTGATGAGGGCGTCCTGCGAGCGCTATGCGACATGGACGTGCGTGTCTTCTTCGAGCGTCGTGCCGTGCTGCGCTTCTCCTCACTCGCATGGTGCGCTCGCAGTGTGGCATGCCGCTCTTGCTCGAGCGGATGAAGCAGAGCATGGCATCCTGTCGAGTGCGTCTTACGGCCGCCCTTCCTCTCCCACATCCACTGATCCGGAGCGCCGTCACAGGAAGCATCCGCGTTTCTCAAGAAGCGGGCGCAGATCGAGGAAGAATATGCGCGCTCGATGGCGAAACTGGCGCGGTCCAGCATCGAGAGCTACAGCGTTGGAGACGGCAAGGCAGGGTGCGTCTCCCTCGCTTTAACCAGCTCAGATCTCGCTAAGAGATCGTGTTGATGTGACCTTTGGCGCCGAGCAGATCCTACGTCTCCTCATGGCTCTCAATGCTGCGAACGCACGAGCTCCTCGGCGACAACCGCCTCAAGTTTGCGGCGCAGCTCGGCGAGATGGGCGACGAGCTCGCCGTTCTTGGCAAGGAGGTCGAGAAGAGCCGCAAGGCGACGAAGGATCTCGGTGCACGGCTCGAGAAGGGATTGCAGGAGCAGGAGGGCCTCGTTGACAAGGTGCGTGGCGGTCACAAGGACTTTCCCCATCTTGACCCGCACAGGCCGGATCGGTCGTTCGCTGACCTGAACATGCTACAGGCACGGATACGCTTCGACTCTGCCGCCGAGGAGCTGGAGCGGCTACTGCTGCTCAAGCAGGGCGAGACGATCACTCCCTCGTCGGTCCCGCACGCCGGTGCCTCGTCGAGCCATCCGTCCAAAGGCCGCTCTTTCGGCAAGGCCATGTCCAAGCTCAAGGGCCCGAAGAACCCGGCGCAGGTCGCCAAGCAGGAGGAGGAGGTCCGCAGCCGCATGGGCCAGTCGAGCGATGCGTACCGCGCGCAGGTCGCCGGTGCACAGGCCGTTCGGCAAGAGTTCTTCAACCTTCAGCTTCCGAAGATTCTGCGGGTGCGTGTGGCCATGAGGACGAGGCGCTGGTCGGTGACCTGATGGCCAAGACTGACTTCTCGACGTCGCCTCGATCGCACAGTCCCTCAAGGAGAGCGTCGACGAGCTGGATCTCGGCACGCAGTACCATCTTTCGCGCTACGCCTACCTCTTCGAGAGCTTGCTCGTCACGGACGGCCTCACCATCTCGCCCGTTTCAGCAGAAGATGGTGCGTTTGTGTCGTACTCGACCGCGGTACCCGCTTACGAACGTGTTCTCCGCTCGCAGGTCCCGGCATCAGGAATGTCGTCGACGCGATAGACGTGCGAGAAGATTTCAAGACCTTCATGCAGCAGTTTGCGCTCAATTGGCAGATGTCGGGCCAGCGCGGACCACGACGAGAAGGACCGGCCGACGAGGGCTACGTGCGCTGTTTTGTCTCCAGCATCGCCACGCTCGCTCTGATGACCGCTTTCGCACAGCCGAGCCGCCCTTCCCTTTCGCCGCAGCCTTCCTCGCACAACCTCGCGTCTTTCTCTTCCGCCTCGCAGCTTGCCGCGCCCACGAACCGCACCTTTGGCGTCGACCTCGGCGAGCAGATGGTGCGCGACAACGTCGACGTGCCGCGCGTGCTCGAAAAGTGCGCCGAAGCGATCGAGCTGTACGGCCTCGACTCGATGGGCATCTACCGCCTCAGCGGGACTACGAGCAGGGTGCAGCGGCTCAAGGCGTCGCTCGATCGCGGTGCGTCTGCGCCCGAGCAACGGCGTGCTCGATGCGATGCAGGCGCTAACACGCTTTATGCGATTGACGATGCTGCAGATCTCGAGGGCACCGACCTGCTGTCCGAGGAGAACCTGACCGACATCAACGACATTGCCGCCGTCCTCAAGCTCTGGTTCCGCGAGCTACCCGAACCGCTCCTGACGTGGGAGCTGTACCACCAGTTCATCGAGATTGCCAGTGTGTCCTTTTTCCGTCTTCCACGTGAGAGCCCTGCTGACCCCGACTCGCCTCGCAGAGATCGAAAACGACCGCCTGCGACACATCCGCCTGCACGAGCGCGTCAACGACCTGCCCGATCCCAACTACGCGACGCTCAAGTTCCTCATGGGCCACCTCGACAAGGTCGCGCAGCACGAGTCGGTCAACCAGATGAGCGTCTCGAACCTCGCCATCGTCTTTGGCCCGAACCTCCTCGGCGCGCCGCCGCCGCACCTGCAGCAGCACTATGCGCAGCAGGCTGCGCAGGCGCAGGCGCAGAACGCGGGCGACGCGGTGAACGGGGCGGGAGCGGCGAGTGGCGGCGGGCTCATCGACATGCAGTGGCAGAGCAAGGCGATCGAGACCATCCTGAGGCACTACCACGAGATCTTTGTAGAGTAGCAGTACCCACATCCGCTCGCACTGCTTGCAAGTCCCTTTCTTCCGAGGCTTTGTTCCCGACTTGGTACGAAGAAACTGCACAACGAGATTTCCGACATTTCTGGGGGCGCTTTTGCGGGCTACAGTGTTTACCAGTCCATAGGCTTGCCCTCGTAGTCGACAAAGCGGCAGTTCCACTCGGGCGTCGCGGCGAGGAAGACGTTCTTGGTCCTGCGGTGTGACAAGAGGGTGAGCGAGTTGGGAGGTGCGGGCGCAAACGAGGTGGACGCACGCCTTGGAGACCGCCTCTTCGGTCGTGATGTCGCCGCCCTTGTTGAAGGCGTTCTAGGTGTGCGTGGAGAGCGGGGGACAGCGAGGCGGGATCGAGTGGAAGGCGCAATGAGGTTGAAGAGTGCGGGCGAGTCAGCTCTGCTCAAGCACCTGGTCCCCCAGAGCAAATTTGGGTACAGACGCACCATGTCGGTCTGGACGTAACCGGGGTGGAGGAGGACGACCGTGAACGACTCCTGCCCGATTGGAAAAGTCCAGGTGAGCGGACAGCGGTACCGAGACGGGTGTAAGGCCCGGAGACGCACCGGACCGAGCTCGCGACCGAGCTTGACACCGTACATGTTGAGGGCGACCTTGGACATGGCGTCTGCGAGAGCAAGCGGGCGGATGAGACGAGCTCCACGCAGCGGAAGCGTGAACTAACGCACAGGCGACGCCGCCGGGGGACTGCGACACGGGACCGGCAAGCGAGCCGACGATCGAGCTGATGAAGAATACCTGCTTGGCGCGGCCCTTGCGGAGGAGCGGGAGGAGGTACTGCGCGGTGAAGATCGCGCCCTCGACGTTGGTCCGGAAGTTGGCGCGGTAGTCTTCAACAGAACTGCGAAGGAGGAGGCTCGTGAGCTTCTGTGGGGCATACTACCCTGCCCGAAAGTCCGCACAAGGCGCTGGGCGGGTTGAAGCCGCCGACAAAGACGCCGGCGTTGACGACGATGGCGTCGAGGGCGCCGTCGGGGAGGAACGGGTCGGACTTGAGCTTCTCGGCGGCCTGCTTGACGCTGTCCTCGCTGTCGACGTCGAACGCGACAATGTGCACGCGGCCCTTGTTGGCGGGGAGGGCGGCGAGAGCGTCGAGCTGCGAGGCGTTGCTCGGGTTGCGGACGCCGGCGACGACGCGGACGTCGGGCGACGACTCGAGGAGGGTGCGGACGTAGCCGAGACCGAGGGAGCGGGAAGCGCCTGTCAGCGTGAGCGAAGCACGAGGTGAGTTGCGGCTCTGGTGGGGGCTGCGGGGAGAGGACGGGGCGGACCCGAGACGAAGTAGGTGGACGCAGCAGACATTGCAGGCAAGGACAGCAGAGCGGAGTGAGGAGAAGGAGGGAGAGAAGCAGGAGAACAGAGCGAGAGAAGCCCAGAGCCCGAAAGCCGACGCCGAAGAAGCGTGGGTTGTGTCAGCGCCTGGCTCGGAGGAGCGGGAGCGGCGGGGGTGGGCAGCGGGAGCGGATCCACAGCGAGCAGTGCAGCGAGCGGGAGTCTACGTGTAGCGTGGGACAGCAATCTGGCAGCAGGCAGCTCTACCACGGCGAGAGAACGAGGAAAAGGGCCGACTCCGACTCCGCCGCGGTCGCCGTCGCGTGCACGTCGACACGCACCCGCTTCCGCCTCGCCCGCTCCCCTCCCCGCCTGCGCCTGCGTCTGTGTGCTCGCTGCTGCCATGAGCTCGGGCTCCATCACCGTCTCGTACTCGACCCTCGCAGAGCTCGGCCTCGTCGCCGCCCTCGTCGGCGGCGTCGCCTACTACGCGACCAAGCCCGCCGCCAACTCGCCCCACCCGGCCTCGACCGCCCTCGCCCCGAGCCCGACCACCGCGCAAAAGGCCAAGAAGCCCGCCAAGAAGAAGAAGGGCCCCGCCCAGCAGGCGCACGACGCCGCCGCGCCCCTCGTCGACCGCGCCCACGACGCCGTCGACGCCGCGTCGACCGCCGTCCAGCGCGTCCGCGAGCAGCCCGCCGTAAAGCAGGCCGTCCAGACCGTGCAGGACACGGCCGCGCGCGTGCAGCAGGCTGCGCAGGGCGCCGCACAGGCCGTCCAGGAGCGCGTCCCCGCCGCCGCCGCAGCAGCACCACAGGTGGCCGCCGGCTCGAAGAAGGGCAAGAAGAAGGGCGGCAAGGCGAGCCCGCCTCCGAGCGCACCCGCGCCCGCGCAGACCGACGCCGAGAAGCACGCCGCGCGCAAGGCCGCGCCCGAGCAGCCCGCGACTGCAGACATGCGCGACGAGGGCGTCGACGCGCACCCGCAGGTCGCGCGCGTCCTCAAGGTCGTCGGCGGGCGCGTGGGCGCAGACCCGGCCAGTCTCTTGCAGGTGCCCAAGCCCGAGGAGGACGGCTGGGAGCGCGCCGACTCGTTCGACGACGACGGCGAGTGGGAGGCCGTCACCTCCAAGAGTGCGTTCCCGGCTTCCGTCCGCTGGCTCCGCTCTGTCCATGCGTGTGCTGACCTTTTTCCGAACGCGCGCACAGAGCCCTCGCGGCCTTCGACCCCTTCCTCTGCCTCTCTCTCGGCATCCGCGCCGTCGCGCACCATCCCCGGCCTCCCGACCGCGGCCAACGGCCAGCCGCTCACCAAGAAGCAGCGCGAGAACGCGGCCAAGAAGAGCAAGGAGCAGGCGGCGCGCGACGCAAAGGAGCAGGAGCAGGAGGAGCGCTTGCGGCAGTACCGTCGCGAGCAGGAGAAGGCCAAGTGCGTTTGCGTGTTCTCTCCTCTGGTGACGGCGTCGTCGGTTGCGCTAGGTCGTGGGACTCTCGCGTCGCTTGCGCGCTCCAGGGCCCCGCACGCTTCCGCGCCCGTGGCCGCACGTCGCTGACCTGCCTCTCCTCCTCACAGGCTCGCCGCAGACCAGGCTGCCCGCGTGCGTGCACGCCCCAAGTCGCAGAACTTCTTCGGCTCGGAGCCCCAGCCCGCGGCGAACAAGGTCGTCGGCGGCGGCATGCACGCCAGCCTCGACCCGGCGAGCGGCTCGCTCATCTGGGACTAGGCGCCCAGTGGGCGCGGTTGATGCTGCGCTGGGGCTGGTGTTGGCGCGTCATGGCGATGTGGTGGAGGCTGGTCTCGTGGTGCGTACGGAGGCGGTCAAGGTTGGCGTAGACCGCAGTTGTCGGACGTCGCGGGAGTAGCATTGTCTCGCAGGTAGTCTCGCATAGTCTCTCTCTCTTTCCCCCTCTTCCTTCTGAAGTGCATACTCGTTCGTCAACCGCGTCTTTCGGTGAGGGCGAAGCGACGGCTCCGGCTCTCTACCTCGTTCCGCTCACGCATGGCTGCGCTTCCTCCCGCCGAGACGATCGTGCAGAGCGTCCGCGAGTCGTGTGCTGCGTGCACTGCTCGCTCTAGCATCACTGTGTGTCCACTCGGTTTTCCTCGCCGTGCTTGCCCTTCTTCGCTGACCTCGACCGCGCCGGGGTCTGCTCGCAGATTGACGATGCAGCGATCGAGCGCTTCCTGCTGGGCATCGCCGAGGCAGACTGGAAGCCTAGCGACCACGGCGTGCGCCTCCCGCTCCGCTTCGACTCGGTCGACGACGAGTTGAACGTCCTCGCGTGAGTGTTGCTTCGGAGCTGCGCCTCGGCGAGTCTGTGGTCTTGCGGCGGGCGAGTGCGGGGTGAAATCCTGCAGGACGCTTCCGTCTGTCTACTGCACGCTCCACTCCTGCCGCCAGGACTCTCAGCCCTCGCCCACCAGACGCTGACCTCGCTGTTTCCCGCAGAACGCTCGCGCTCCTGAACTTCCTGAGCGGCTACCGCACCGCCTTGCATCGCCTGACCGGCCGCGGCGCCTACTCGACCATCCTCTCGCTCGTCCTGTCCGCCTACCTCTCCGACTCGTCCCCCTCGCTCCTCTCCGCCGCAGGCATGGCCGCCGCAACCGTCCCGCAGCTCGCCGACCTCGCCCGGGTACGCACGCACGTCGAGAAGGACCACCCGACGCTCGGGAGCGCGGTGCGCGTGGGCGAGAAGGACGAAGAGGCGTTCGAGGTGCTCGAGCTGCTCGTCGGCGTGCTTCGCGAGACGGGCGCGGTGCTGCAGCAGGAAGGGGCGGCGTCACTCGGCGTGTGGGTTCGTGGTGCACTCGAGCGTGCCGAGGGTCAGTCTGGAGCGTTTGTGCGCGAGGTGGGTCGCTCTCTCGTCTCGCTTCCGCGTGGCGCTGAACGCCGCTCTCGCAGCTTGCCGCCATTTTCTCCGCCTTCCGAGACGTGCACGAGGTCGACGGACAGACGGTGTACCTGCTGAAGAAGGCGCTGTGGCTCACCACGGTCATCTCGCTCCGCTTCTCTGCGGAGAGCGGGTTGCCGTTCAAGGTGCCCGCTGTCGCCGAGCTGCCTGTCTTTGCGGACAATGTCCTCCCGAGTGCGTCTAGTAGTCGCTTCCGTGACTAGTGGGCTGCCGTGGCCGTCAGCTAACCTGATTCCGCCGCCCGCAGCCCTCCTCATCCACTACGACATCCTGTCGCTCTCTTCCAGCTGGGACCCCGCTCTCGCGGGTCTCTTGCTCGCCTCACCCGCCGCGCTCTCCCGCGACTCGGCCACTCGCCTTCGCGCCGCCGCCGTCACCGCCTGTGCCGCTCTCGTCTCGCGTGCACACGCACTCGCCGCTTCCGACCCATCTCGCTCGTGGATGGCCGGCTGGACGGAGCAGCAGCTTGACGGGTGGCTGTGGGAGCTTGGAAAGAGGGAGGATCTGCGGGCTGTAGGGAGGGTTGCGGAGCGGGGGACCGTATTCTACTGAGCGTGATCGGCGTCAGCTCTGCAGGACCGAGCTATGCTACAGCCACACTTGCGCCTGTTGCTTACGCATCTCTTCTGTTGCTGTTGACCACTGCCTTTGCTCTAGCTGTCGGACTTGCTGACCTTTCTTCCTTGCTTTTGCTTCATCCCACCGGGCTTCTCGTTCATTGCGCCTTGTTCCTTCTCATGGCTTACAAATGCCTGTGAGACGCGCAAGCGCTGCAGGTACTCCTGCCGGTAAACCTCCTTGGCTCGTCTCTTCCACGTCTGTTGCTCTTTTCTCGCATGAAGCAACCACATGGCTTCAGCTTGGCTTCAGCGGAGACTGTCTTCCGTGACGCACGGCAGTCTGGCATGCGGCAAGACACCTCTGCCGGTCAGCAGCCCTGGTCCAGTCGCAAATTGATCTCACCGTCTTGCAAAGCTTGGGCCAACTGAATGAGGTTCCTCGTCGCTTCGATCGACCTTGTTACCTTGCCTCTGTCTCCCTGGGTGTGCCTGTGTCAATTTTGGCAATGAGTGCTTCTCAAACTCTCACTGGTCTCTGGGTACAAGACCCGCCGGATCCGCAAAAAGGAGGCCCGCCGCCTTGGGCTCTGACCTTCTCGCCTGCTTTTCGGGTTCTCCTGCTCAAAGTTGAGCTTTGTTGGCCTGTTCGACGCTTTAGAGAGCCTATGTGAGCCTGCTGACGGAGTCTAGAGGTCTGCAAGGCAGAGTTCCGCCGCCAGGTTGACCCCGTCGTGCTCACTTCCGCGTGTTAGCTATCTCCTCGAGAACATCCGCTGCCCTTGCCGAAATCGGCGTCTAAGTTGACATTGATCGCTATAAGCACTGCTGAGCACGTCAAGCATGTCATTCCAGCCGTTCAGGAGTTAGCCCTGTGAGAAAATTGACAGGGATTCCCCTTTGGATGTTATCTCCTCCCCCCTTCCCCCCACCGCCTCCTCACCACCACCACCGCCTTCACGACCACCCACAGTAGTTCTACACAACAGGAGAAGCTATCCAGATGACTAGATCAGCGTGAGCGGATGCGCACTTTCCGGCGCTTCCAGGCTGCGTACTGAGCCAGCCTGCGGCAGTGAGAGAACACAGAGAGGTTGCTGTAGGCAAGTAGAGCGCCGAGCGTCAGTGACAGGCTCTGCAAGCGGCTCGGAAAAGCGAGACGCACGTCGCAGCAAAAGAGCCAGTCCGGCTTCTTTGACGTCGCTTTGAGTGTGCTGCGCGCTGTGGGTGCAGCAGACCTGTCAGCAGAGCTCATAGTGCGCGGTGCAAGAAGCAGAAGAACGAACGCACGGCTTTCAGACTTCTTTCTGCCCCTCTCGGTTACGTCTCTCCCTTTCGAGCTTTCTTGTCCGCGTTTGCTGCATCGACGACGCGCAAAGCGGTTGAGTGGCGTAAGTAATGTGTACTGAGCGGCGCAGGAGAGTTGGAAGATCCAAAAACGTACCGGAACTGTCTCCACCTGGCGGCATAGGTGGACGACGAGAACAAGGCGTAAGGCGGCAAGGATGCGAGTGCTCGCTGGCTGAAATGGCGTAGTAGTTGCTGAAAGCGTGTATTACATGGCGTACGGTCAAAGAGCGTTGAAGCATTGATAAATTGTCGAAGTCATGTGGGCGTGCCGGCGTGAGAGGCGTGAGGCCGTAGAGTCGTGATGGCGTGAAGTCGTGACGGCGTGAAGGCGTGCTAGCGTGCTGGCGTGTAGGCGTGAAGGCGTGTGAGCGTGCGGGCGTATATGGGCGAGCTAGTGGAGGTCGCGAAAGCGAAGTCGACCCTAAGTTGCGAGTCGTCCGAGCAGCAGAAGACGTGCGTCGAGGTGATGCAGTACTGCTGGTTGACCAAGTCGACCATGTAGATGATGTAGCAGCGGAGCGGCGGTACGGTAGCACAACAAGCGGGCTTTGGTGTGCAAGTCGAGCAGATGGTGCGGCTGAAGCAGTGACCGAGAAAGGTGAGGCAGCTGTGTCAGCGCACAAGGTCAGCAGCGTTCCACGTTGTATTCTGGATGAATCTGGACGCACCAAATGCGAGCGTGTCTTGGGGCAGGACTGCGAAGAGAGGGTCCGCGAGAGAGAACGGAAAGAAACCCAACCCACCGGCCGTTGAGCGGCACACAGAGACATCAACCAATCTTGAGCGTCTACTTGAGTCTTGCAGGAGCATGTCACCGAAAGTCCGTCTGTCCAGCACTGGTGCGGCTACTAAGGAGCACTCCCTGGCCGATGCCGGGCTCTGCAGGGTCCGTCTCGTCAAGACCGACGGCCGAAGCCGAGTCAGGGGCACAGAGTCCAAGGTTGGGCGGCGTCGCTGCGTAGCCACGCTCATGCCGCCCCTTCCGCTACCGCCGTTTGGGGTGGGGCCGGCGGCAGAGCTCGCGTGCGAGGTGCCATGGCCCCCGGCGCGCCTCCTGCCCCGCCTTCTCCGGGCCCACCTACATGATGTATACTCCTTCGCGTACTCGTATTATCCTCCCTCGCCTCACGGGCAGAGGGGTTGCGGAGCGGCCTGGTTACCTCTCCTCGCGTTCCCCCCTCGGACTCGGTGCCGCTGACAACCCACCCACGCGTGACGAAGCACTGAAGCAGGACGTAGAGAGGCCTTTTCACCATTTAACCAGTGCGTCCAGGACAGCTGAAGCGTCGAGAGCAGGTGAGAGAGCACGGAAGAGCGACGAAAGCGGGGAAGCAGAGACAGCAGGGCGGGCAGCAGGGGAGAGGGCGCGCGCGTCAGTGCAGGTCTTGTAGAAACCATAGAGACTCGCTGCGGACTCACACAGACTCTCTCGATGCTGTGCCAGGTCGACGTCGCTGGCAGAGATGCGAGCTGCGGGGGTTGCCCTTCTGCTTGCCTCTCACTCTCGCTCTGCTAGGTTGGCGCTGCTTGCTCGTGCCCGAAAGGCTGTGTGCGAGTCGACTCAGCCTACTGCGGATCGCCCTCGACGCCGCCGCCCCGAAGTCCACCTGCACCGCCTCGTCCCCACTGCTCTGGGCTTCCTGCTCTTCGAGGGGACTCGGAGGGAGCGGCGCTGGACGAAGATGCTCAAGTGGCTCTGTGTGTGCGTACCGTCTCTCCGCTCGTCCCGCATGGGTCCTGCCTAGTCCTAGCTAACCGTCGGAAGTCGCATCAGCTCTAGTCCTGCGACGCTTCCGCAACGCCGCCCTCGAGAGCGCAGAGCGCCCCGCCCGGTTCGACAACGTCCTGCACTCGCTCGTCATCCCCACCCTCCTCGCGCAACCGCCCCTCGACGAGCTCTCCCCGTTCGAGCGCCTCGTCTTCTGCGCCCCATTCCTCACCCTCCTCTTCCCCTCGTCGTCCGCACCCTCGACCTTATCCTCTATCTCCCCCCCCGGCGCTCGACCAGCTCGGCAACCCCGCCTAGTGGGCGCACGACCCCGCCGAGCTCTCGCCCCTCCCCACCTCGCGCCTCCTCTCGATCCTCCTCCTCCGACGCCTACCTTGGCGACGCATCTTCCGCACCCGCCCGAGTCGGGCGACCTCGAGCAGGCGCTGACGGACGACGACCGCCGCTCGGTGGTCCACGCCGTTGCGCGGTCGTCTCGGGCCTCGGGTAGGGGCACAGGCGCTCGCGCACGCCTCACGCGACGTCGCGTTCGAAAAGCAGCGCCCGCCGACGCCCGGCGCCGCGCTCGCACGCCTCGCGCGCGTCTCGCGCGCGTCTCGGCCCATGGCTCGCTCGAGCTCGCGGGCGCCGTCCTCGCAAAGTTCGGCAGCCTCGGCGGCGACGGCGACGGCGTCGAGACGCGCGTCGCGCAGTACCTCTTTGACTTGCTCGACCTCGCGCAGCGCGAAGGCGATCGCCCCGGCGGCGGCGTCGATGTCGGATCGTGGATGCGCGCCGTGCACGAGCTGCACACGGCGTTGCGGTGGGGCGACGTCGTGCGCGGATTCGAATCGCTGCTGTACGCGCCCGCTGAGGGCCCGCTAGCGCTTCGCGCGCTCGCCGCCGCGCTCCAGCTCTCGCCCGCGCCGCAGCCCACGCCGGACGACCTGCGCGCCACCTGCTGCACCCGCACGGACTCATCTCGAGCCCGTGCACCACCAGCGCCATCTGGGGCTTGTCGGCGCTGTGGGCCAACCCGGGCTTGTGATTCTCGGTCGTCGAGCGCCTCGTCTCCTCGCTCCGGCGCCGCCGCTCGACTCGGCGGGCGCCGCCGCCGCGCCCAAGCCGCCACTCGCGCTCTCGTCGCTTGCCTCCGTGTACCGCGTCGTCGCGCTCGACGACACGACGGCGTCAGGCCTGACGATCAAGGCGCTTGCCGCGCAGGCGCCGCCGAGCGCGTGCAACACGCTTGAATTTGCGCAGACGCTCGTGCGCATGGCTCACGGGCAGGGAGAGCTCGCGCCGAGGGTGCACGAGCTGCTGGACCGCGGGTGCAAGACCAACCCGGAGCTGGTGCTCGTCGCGTTGACGCAGATCGAGGTGCGTCGCGCAGTTCCTCTCTCTCTCGTACTCCTGATATCGAGCTAACTGCGTCTCGTGGTTGCGACTCGCAGAAGCCGTGGAACGTGGTGCACGGCGAGCTCTTCGCGCGTCTGCTGTCGACCTTCCTCGCCGGCCATCCGGCGCACCAGCTCGTCTTCCTCCGCTTCTACCAGGTCGACCGACATTTCCTCCCGGCCGCCCTGCGCGACTTCTACGCCGAGTTCGAGCTGAACGTCACGCGCATTGTCGACATCGCGCAGGACCTCAAGGCGCACGACCAGGTCTTCGAGCTGCGCCCGTTCGTGCTTGCGCTTGACCTTGCCGCGCTCGCGAGCCGCGGCGAGTACCTTGACCTCGACAAGTGGCTCTCGAGCCAATTTGCGCAGCACGGCGCCCAGCTCGTGCGCGTCACGCCCGAGTTTGTCGGCCACAAGGTCCAGCACGAGCTGAGGCGCCAGGAGCTCGACCACCCGCCTGAGCCGACGACGCTGGCGCCCAACGCGGCGATGATCGCCATCTTCATGCGCGTCCTGCGCGCCCAGTGCGTCCTTTCCCGCTTTCCCTCACCGCTTCCGCTCGACCGCTGACCTCGTCTCGCACACGCAGCCACGAGCTGTTCTCGGGCAACGACGTCGAGCTCTTCAAGGAGGTCCGCACGCAGTGCCTCTAGCTCCACCCGCGCCTCATGAACTTCTCGCCCAAGAACACCGACTCGGAGCCGGGCATGGCCGTCACGGCCTTCTCGCCCGAGATCGAGGCCGAGTGCGACGCGCTGTACAAGCGCATGTACGAGCTGAGGACCGCCGTCGACAAGGTCATCGCGGCGCTGCGGCAGGCCAAGGAGTCGGACAACCAGCACGACCACGGGTTCTTCGCGTGCTTCCTCCACGGCCTCTTCGACGAGCACAGCTTCTCCAACACGTGCCCGGCCAACGAGCTGTCGCTCACGGCGTGCCTGCTCGGCGACCTCATCCTGTACCACCCGATCGACTTTGTCCCGCTCGGCATCGCCGTGCGCTACGTCCTCGACGCGCTGCGCAACCCGCCCGAGTCGAACTGGTTCCGCTTCGGCATCCAGTCGCTCGCGCGCTTCCGGGCCGCCTCGGCGAGTGGCCGCAGCTCGCGCACTCGATCCTCTCGATCCCGCCCGTCGCGCAGCTCCACCCGGACATTGCCGCGACGGCGCGCCAGGCGCTCACGCAGCGCGAGAACGGCACGGTCCCTGGCGGCGCCGAGCTCGGCGACCTCTCGGGCGCGGGCGGCGCGCTCTCGCAGCAGCAGCAGCAGCAGCAGCAGGCGCCGCAGGAGCCCGAGCGCCTCGCGTTCACGGCGATCCACGTTGAGGAGGAGACGGGCGGCCCCGAGGCGCCCGACGAGCAGACGTCGGACAAGATCCTGTTCATCGTCAACAACCTCGCGCCGACCAACTTTGACTCCAAGGTCAAGGACATGGCGGGCCGCATCGAGCCGCTCCACTTTGCGTGGTTCGCGCACTACCTCGTCGCGCAGCGCGTGTCGATCGAGCCCAACAACCACCAGCTCTACCAGCAGTTCCTCGAGGCGCTGAAGATGCCGCAGCTCGTCAAGCGCGTTCTGTACGAGACGTTCGTCAAGCTCGCGACGCTCCTCAACTCGGACAAGACGGTCCAGTCGTCGACCGAGCGGACGCTCCTCAAGAACCTCGGCTCGTGGCTCGGCGGTCTCACGCTCGCCAAGGACAAGCCGATCAAGCAGTACATCATCGCGTTCAAGCAGCTTCTTATCGAGGGCTACGACTCGAACCGCCTCATCGTCGCCATTCCCTTCGTCTGCAAGGTTCTCGAGCAGTGCGCAAAGTCGCGCGTGTTCCGCCCGCCCAACCCCTGGCTCATGGCCATCCTCCGCCTCCTCGTCGAGCTGTACCAGTACGCCGAGCTCAAGCTCAACCTCAAGTTCGAGATCGAGGTCCTGTGCAAGAGCCTCGACGTCGATCTCAAGGACGTCGAGCCGACCGAGATCCTCCGCAACCGCCCCAAGGAGCTCGCCGCGCAGGCCGCCGCGCAGGCTGCCGCGCAAGCCGCCGCGCAGGGAGGCGCCGCCGGCGCACCCTCGACGTCGGTCGAGCTCGCGCTCGCCAACCTCGCCGCGCAGCAGCAGCAGCACCAGCAGCAGCAGCAGGGCGGCGCCCTCCTCGGCCCGGCGGGCGGCGCGCACGACGTCGACGAGCACGGCCTCCGCGCTGGCTTCGGCGGCCCGGCGCACCACGCCTTGCCCGCTGCGGGCGCGCCCGGCGACGTCGGCCGCCTGCCGCCTATGCTCGGCGCGAACCAGCCCGGCTACTCGCTCTCGCTGCAGGGTGCGTCTGTTTCGCTCACATCGCTATCCGGCGCTCGTACTGACGCGACTTTCTCCCGCACAGACACCGTCTCGGCGGCGCTCCAGAACCTACCCTCGCTCGTCGTCTTCAACGCGCAGCTCCCCATGTTCGCGACCAACCCCGCGCTCAAGCGGCTCATCTGCCTCGCCATCGACCGCGCCGTCCGCGAGATCATCGCGCCCGTCGTCGAGCGCTCGGTCACGATCGCGGGTACCTCGACGCGCAAGCTCGCGATGAAGGACTCTGGGATGGAGGGCGACGAGACCAGTCGCCGCACCTCATGGTGCAGAGCCTCGCCGGCTCGCTCGCGCTCGTCACGTGCAAGGAGCCGCTTCGCCTCAGCACGGTCACGCACGCCCGAACGCTCCTCCTCCAGAACGGCTTCACCGACGAATCGCTCCCCGATCAGGCGATCCTCGTCATCGTCGCCGAGAACCTCGACCTCGCATGCAGCGTCGTCGAGAAGGTCGCGATGGAGAAGGCCGTCATGGAGGTCGACGAGGGCCTCTCGCCGGCGTACCTCTCGCGCCGCGCCCACCGCGAGCGCTCGCGCGAGGCGTTCTGGGACACGGCGGCCATGGCCGCGTCGCACTACTCGGGCATGCTCCCCGACCCGCTCCGCCTCAAGCTCGGCGGTCTCTCGCCGCAGCAGCTCCAGGTCTACGAGGACTTTGCACGCCTCCGCACGGTTCCGCCCGTCGGCGCTGCCATCGACGGCCGCAACGGCGCCCTTTACGCCGACTCGCCCGCCATGGCCGCTGCGACGCTTACGCCGCAGATCGCTGCCGCCGCAGATCGCTGCCGCCGCCGCCGCCTCGGGCGGCGCCGAGCCGAGCCTCCTCTCGCCGGCTCAGGTCGTCGAGAAGTTCTCGGCGCTAGTCACCGAGCTCGACAAGGCGCTTGCCGCCGAGTCGTCGCCGTCGTTCGGCGGCGTCGCCCGGAGAGCGACCTCCGCCGCATCGTGCAGCAGATCCCCGTCCTCGCCGCGAGCTCGTCCTCGCTGCGAGCTCGACCTCGCCCGACGAGACGGCGCTCGTCTGCTCGTAGAAGGCCGTCCAGCTGCTCTACCGCAGCGAGACGGCGCTCGCGCGCGATGCGCACGTCTTCCTCCTCGACCGCCTCTGCGCCATCTCGCTCAAGGTCGTCAAGGAGGTCTCGCTCTGGCTCGTCAGCGCCGAGGACGAGCGCAAGTTCGACGTGCCCGCCACTGTGGCGCTCCTCCAGGCGCGCTTCATCGCCGTCGCCGAGCTCGACCTTCAGCTCGCCAAGTTCGTCGTCCGCGAGTTCCGCGCGCAGGTGTGTTTGCTCGGGGTTCTTTCTGACCCTTTGCTGACTCTGTATGTCTTGCAGTCATCAAAACAGCACCCTCGAGCCGTTCTACACCCTCTGCACCTCGTTCAGCTTGGTCGCGCTCGTGTCGCACCGCCTTCTCGCGCCCAAGCTCCTCGCCGACCCTGAGAAGCGCGACGGCTACTCGGCCTTCCTCCGCCAGCTCGTCAGCCTCCTGCGTTTCCTGCGCCCGCATCTCCTCCGCGGCCAGCTCTCGGCTCCAATTCGCCTTCTCTACGTCGGCACGGTCCGCATCCTCCTGGTCCTCCTCCACGACCACCCCGACTTCCTCGTGCAGGCGGCCGGCGCGCTCGTCGATGTCATCTCGCCGCAGGCTGTGCAGCTCACGAACCTCGCGCTCTTGTCCTTCGCGAGCGGCGACAGCCTCCCCGACCCGCTCACGCCCGGCCTCGACCTCGAGACCCTCCCCGGCGCGCAGCGCACGCCGCCGTCGCACGTCGACTACGCCGCGGCGCTCAAGATCTCGGGCGTCTCGATCGTGCTCGAGCAGTACCTCGCTGCGCAAGAGCCGGCGTCCTTCCCGGACATGGTCCTCTCGCGCCTCAAGCGCGCTTCCGTGCACGGCCAGCCCGACGAGGTCAGCCAGTCACTCGGCAATGCGCTCGTGACGTACCTCTGCGTCACTGCGCTGCAGCCGCAGAATGCGCGCGGCCAGAGCGGCTTCAACGCCGAGAGCGAGAGCTACTTGTTCTTCGTTGAGCTCGTGCACAAGGCCGACCCCGAGCTGCGCTATTTCCTCGTCTGCGCGGCGGTCAACGGCCTTTGTGCCGTCTCGTCGCACAGGACCTGGTCCGCCGCCGCCCTTAAGACCCTCTTTGGCGAGGCCGAAAACGATGCTGCGCGCGTGCGTGCTTTCCTCGTCTCGCTTCTCTCGCGCGGCTGCTCACACTGCGTTTCCACCTCCAGCTCCGCGTCACCATCAAGCGCTCCGCTGCGGCGAGGCCGGCGCCCTTCAGCGTCACCTACCTCTTCAGCCGCCTTCCTCCAGACGCACGGCGCCGAGTTTGAGCACGCGCTCGGTCAGCTCCCGCCGGAGCACCAGGGCGCGCAGGCTTTCGCTTCGCACCTCGGCCGCCTCGCCAGCGGCCCTCCCCGTGTCCCGACCGCAGTCTCCCGATCCCCGTCTCGCGCGCACTCGCCGCCATTGTCGATAGTGCGTCCCTGCACCTTCTCGAGTCCTCCCTTCTGTAGTACGTGCACGCTGACCGCCGTCTGTGCCCGTGCAGAAGCCCAGCTCAGAACGCAGCACTGCGAGCGGAGGCCGAAGGTTGTCGGCTCGGCGCCGGATTCATCCTCGAGGGTAACGCCTAGTTGTAGACGGACCAGCTTCTTCCTGCAATCACGTAGAGGTGTGCTCGTACAGTGTGTGCGCACCTTGGGCCTCAGAGGCGGCTGCCGCTCGCACGCCCACTTCGCTTCGGCCGCCGGGTGCCGCGACGACCTTGGTTCTTGTTTCTCTGCTTCACGCTTGCGGTCGCACTGCTTCTTTTTGCTTTCTGCTCCACATGACCGACTGTCAGAGACTCTTACGGCGTGCTTCTGCTTGGGCGGGTGGGAGATTGTGCTGACGGTCGAGACAATTTCCGACTCGACCAACACCACCGAGTGCGCGGAGGGGGGCAAGATGTGCTCTGCTGCTCTCTCCTGCACACTGCCGTGCTCGATTGTGCAGGCTTGGTCTCTAGTCTTCTTAGGGTTAAGGGTTAGGGTTAGGGTCAGGGTTAAGGATTAGGATTAGGGTTAGGGTTAGGGTTAGGGTTAGGGTTAGGGTTAGGGTTAGGGTTAGGGTTAGGGTTAGGG
>NW_027481392.1:0-95551 GCF_050403205.1 Rhodotorula paludigena | reverse complement strand
GGACGACGCGGCGCCCGTGCCGAGGATGGCGAGCTGCGGCTTGGGCTGCGCCTGCGCCGACGCGGGCTCGACGACGGCGAGGCGCGCGAGGCGCTGCTGCTCGAGCTTCTCGGCTTGCGTGAGGCCCGACGCGCTCGTGCTGCCCTGCGCGTCGTCGCCAGCGTGCGGCTCGGCGCTCGCGCTCGTGCGCTCCGAGGCGCGCGTGTCGAGCGGCGCGTCGAGCTCTTCGGCCGAGGCGAGCGAGCGGCGCGAGGCGCGCGGAGAAGTCGGCGCCGGCCCGGCGGGCGTGCCGCTCGTCGAGGCGCGCGGGCCGCGAGGAGTCGAGGCCGAGGCGGGAGGAGCCCAGCGGTCCGAGGCGGAAGAGCTCGCTTGGATGTGAGGCGGGAGGTCGCTGCACCCGCAAAGACACAGATGAGCTCAGCTCGTCATTCGACCCGACTGTGGAGAGGGAGCACGCGGGACTGAGACGCACCGTCCAGCTCGCGGACCAGAAGGCGGAGCGAACCTCGACCCCGCGCCATTCGTCGTCGCCCAGCGGTCATCCGCCGCGGGACCGACGGGCGTAGCAGGCGACTCGCTCGTGGGCGAAGCCGCCGAGGCAGAGCCCGAGACCGAGGCGCGCGGGCCGCGCGGCGCGACGGGGACGAGGTTGGCGGCGGAGCCGCTCAGCGAGCCGCGGCCGCCGCGACGGCGGCTGCCGGATCCGGGAGCGGCGGGAGCGGCGGCGGAGGGGAAGGTCGGAGGCGGGAGGGGTTGACGGCCTGGGGCGAGGAGAAGGCGGGAGAAGCGTAAGTGGGACTGTGCGCAATGCAGGCGCGGCAACCAGCTGTGTCCGCCGTCGACGGCTCATGGACAGCCTCTGCGTCGGGCGCGAAGAACGCTGGATAGGCTCGTGCGCGAGGCCATCGGGCGACGAGCGCGCACAGGCGCAGTCGGCTGTGCACTGAGGCGCGCCATGCGCCTCGCGTCGGCCGTCGACGACGGCGGGGCAGCAGTGACGAAAGAGGGAGCTCACGCTGCTCGGTAGCGCTGCGCGGGCCCGTAGGCGGCGCTGCGGCGGTTGCGACAGGGGAAGCCGAAGAAGTCGGGTCTGAGGGAGCGGGAAAGAGCAGAGAGGGCGAGTAAGCGGCCGTCGGCGAGGTAGTCGTTGTGCGGCATGCCGCAGCGAAGCGCGACACGAGCGCGTGGTCGCTGTGGCGACATGGTTGGCGGATCTACCGCGCATTCGCTATGCGGATTAGGGCAGCCACGCTCAAGCGGGCCGTCCCTCCGAGCCTCGGGGCGCGGAACAGATCCTCCAAGCGATCGCGCGACTGGAGCGCACGCGGCTGACATCGCACAGACCCGTCTCACGTCGTGCGCGGCAGCGACGCGACACCGAGAACGAAAGCTTACCCTGAGCGACGCTGCGACGAGGCGGGTACTGCGCGTTGCCCGCCGAAGTCGACGGCCCGGTCGGCGTGGCAGCGGCAACTGGGGAAAGCACTCGAGGATGAGCACGGGACGTACACGGACGACCGAGAAAGAGAGAGACGAAGCGCACCAGGAGGAGCAGGAGAGGGAGCGACGCCGGCGAGCTTGAGGCGGTCGGGATGCACGAAGGTGCGCTGCTTGGCGGCGCTGTCGGCCGCCGCAGCCTGTTCCTGCGGGAGTGACTCGGTCGACGCGCTCGCGTGCGTCTCGACGGCAGCAGCAGCGGGCGCCGGAGCAGCCACCTCGGGCGCTTGGACCTGCGCCAACTCGGCGGCGGGCGGCGCGGGTGCGGGCGCGGGCGGCGTGGCCTGCTTGCCCCTGGCAGGCTCGGTGGGGATGTCCCACTCGCTCGTGTTGAGGAGCGTGTTGCGGTAGTAGATGTTTCCGGTCGACTTGCTGAGGCGCGAGACCCACCCGGCGGGCAGCTTGTTGCCGTTGGCGTCGAGCGTCTCGTCGTGCGCGGCCTTGGCTGCCGTGCTCGTCTTTGCGGGCTGCGTCGCGGCTGCGGTCGAGGCGGGTGCAGCCTGAGCGAGAGAGGACGACGAGGGGAGCGGCGCGGCTCCTGCGGCTGCGGCTGCTGGCCCAGTCTGGGTGCTGTGGCCCTGTGTAGGCCCTGCACTGCCCTCCATGCCGGCCTGTGCGGCGTGGGCTGCCGTGCGGGTGTCCGTGCCCTGGTGAGGGTGGGCGAGCGCGGGCGGGACGAGGTCGTCCTCGCCAAAGTCGAGCTCGTCGTCGTGCTGCATGGCCCTGCGTGTGCCCCTGTCGAGCGCGCCCTCTGCTGCTGGCTGCGGGCGAGGTGCGGACGACAGCAGAGCAGAGAGGGAGTGCCGCGCCGTCTCGCCGCTCTTGCCCGTTCCAGCCGCTGCACGAAGCGACGCTGTAGAGCTACAGGCGAGCCTGCGAGAGCTTGACAGCGACCGCGCACTCTCCCGCTGCATTCCGCGCGCTGTTCCCGCGGCGGACGAGCACCACCGCGTCGTACAACTCTCGCCTCGCCGCCCTCGTCCTCGCTCAGAAGGGCCCCTGACCAGCGCAGCCACCCGGAGAGACCATGCTGCCCACGTCCCGAGGCTCGCGGACAGGCGGATCGACGCCCCTCCTCGGGTGCGCACCCGTCCCCCGCCTCGCGCTTCTCTCCCGCTTCTAGGGGCGGCAACGCGTGTACGGAATGCGATGGTCCACTCACCCATCCTCATACTTCTCTGCACACAGCCAGGGGAATGGCTTCCCTCGACTGAGCAGCGGCGGGATGAAGACTTGGCTGCGACGACTGAGCCGATGGCCTCAACTCGTGCGTCCATCCCTCGGTTCCTTCGTGCAGGCATTCAGGCAACCCCGTACCACTGGTTTCGGGCGTCTGTGCAGTTGGCGCGCCGAGGATTGCGATGTGCACCTCTGGTTGACCCCACTCGTTAAATCGCGCTCCCCTCACAGGACTTCGAGCTCGCCATCTGGCAGATGTGCTACCTCTGCATCGCACCACGGCGAGTGTGAGTCGGGCGACGCCGTCCAGGTAAACCCCACGCCGGTGCTGGGCAGACGCTGATCTGGTACTTGCACTACCTCACGACAGATATCGCAACGTCTACTACCACAAACGTGCGCTACCTGTTCTTCCACTGAGCCGCAGACGGTTGCTCACCAGGCCTCTCCCGTTCACAGAGACAAAGAATACGTGGGCGCGCGATGATCCCGCCATGCTTCTCCTCATCTCCCTCTGTTTGATCAGTGCGTTCCACGCCCTTTCGCATACAAGCTCGCCGCACGAGTGCTGACGCAAATCACATTAGTCGCCGGCATCCTGTGGTCGGTGCTGTACGCCCACTACGGGATCGCGCAGACGATCCAGACCATCTTCTCCTTTGTCTTCCTCCACTTCTTCCTCGTCGGACTCTTGATTTCGACCTCATTGTGGTACGTGCCGCTTGCCTCGGCCGGTCCGTACGCAGCTGAACCCACTCTCCCTTGCAGGGCGCTGTCAAACAAGTTTCTCACGCACGCAACACACGTTCACGCCACAGACCAGAAGGTCGAGTGGTGCGGCCCTCCCTCTCCGCGCTCCCTTCTCCCATGTCCCGCTCTCGCTCACCCACCTTACCGCTCCGCAGGCCCTACGCGTTCGACATCCACGCCAACTCGTTCTTCCCGCTCTTCCTCCAGCTCTACGTCGCGCAGCTCCTCCTCGCGCCCGTCGTCACGCGCTCCAACTGGGTCTGCCTCTGGGTCGGCAACACGCTGTACCTGTGCGCGTTCGTGCAGTACGCCTACGTGACCTGTCCGTCCCCCCTCTCTCTCTTTCGCCTCCCCTCGCGCTCTCTGTGACTGACCCAACCTCACCCGCCCCGCACGCTCGCAGACCTCGGCTACTCTGCGCTCCCCTTCCTCGTGCGCACCGAGCTCCTCCTCTTCCCCATCGCCCTCTTTGCCGCCTTCTACATCGTCTCGCTCCTCGGATTCAACATCTCGCACGTCGTCCTCGAGGCCCTCTTTGGCCGCTGAGCCCGCGCGCGTTCGCTCCCTCTCTCCCGAGGCCTTTCGAAGGGAGTCGAGGTGCAGGAAGTGGGAGGGGGCAGCTTGCATGGTACATAAGTGCAGGAGGAGTGGACCCGAGCCGTGCGCAATCCAGAGTACCCAGATACCCATTGCTTCCCCAGACACGTTGCATACACGCGAGGGAAGCTTGACCCGTAGGGCGTGTGTGAAAGCCTTCGAGTCTCGGTTCCCGAGGTCAGCTCTCGGCCGTTCGCTCGACACCGCCACTCTCTCTCGCACGGCACACGATGCTGTAAAAAAGGGCGGTCCAGGCATGCACACGCTCACGCTCCCCCGCCCATCCGCTGCCTGTACGTCTTGAGCGCCGCCTCGATCGCCTCGTCGACCGGCCCCAGCGCCGCGCCGACTCTCCTTCCAACCTCGTCCCCCTCGGCCCTCGCGTCCTCGACCGCGCGCGCGACGCGCTCCCGGCTCTTTTCGAGGTACGCGCGGAACTTGTCGACGCGCGCGGCGCGGTCCGCGGGCGCGAGGAGCGCGAGCGAGGAGAGGTCGTTGGGCTTGGGGGGAAGGAGCGCGGACCAGAAATGCCGCAGGAACTCGAACGTCGTCGTTGAGAGGGACGAGACGGTCGTCAGGTGTGCGCGGGGGAGACCTGCGGGCAGATGAAGCCGCGCGAGCAGCATTGTAGAGAGAGAAAGCGCGCAAAGAGAGTCAGCCTGTGACCGCTAAGAGTGCGCAGATCCTGTCTAAACTGCGCGCGACGTACCGCCCGTACTGCTCGCGCTTCCGCCGACCGTCTTGCGCGTCCGCTCCGCTTGCTGCTCGATCGAGCTCGTCATGTCGCGCATCCCGTCGCGCACCGCCGCGGCGTCGACCCCGAACTGCGGGGCGCATCGCTCCGGAGTCAGCTCCGAGGCCCAAGAAGCAGGCGCTGATAGGAGCTGGAGGCTCGAGCCGGGCGCCAAGCGGTGCAGAAAGAGGACCCGTAGCGCACCTCAGCGAGCCGCCCCTCCCACTCGTCCCTGACCCCCTCCACCGTCCTCCTGACTGCCTCCTTCCGCCTCCAGCCCTCCTCGACGCTCCCTCCGCCCGCCTCGCCCTCCCCCTCGAGCGAGGCGGCGCTCCCGCCCGCGCCAGACGACGAAGCGAGGTTGGTCCGGTCCGCGAGCGTGAGCGCGATGCGGTCCTCGGTGCGCGCGCGAGACAGATCCGACAGCTCGATCTCGTTGTAGTAGCGGCGGTCCTGCGCGGTGCGGGGAGTGTGTCAGCGGGGGGGGGCGAAACGGACGGCAAGCAAAGAAGCGCGGGTCGATTGGGGTACGTACGCCTGCATGGCCGGGGTCAAGGAAGGTGCGGCCCCGATCCGCCGTCGAACCCCTGCGTACGATGACCGTGTCAGCGTTCGACGCTCCAAGTCGTCAACGGCGCGAGAGGTCCGCTTCAAAGAAGCATGCATCCGTCCGACGCGACCAAGCGAGGAGCAACGCACAATGCCTGGTTCAGCAACCGCTCCGAATGCTCGTTGAACCGTCGCATGAGCGGTAGACTTGCGCGCTGCCCGCCCGGTTTCATCGTGTAGTCTCGCGGGAGGTTCGTGATCTGCGGGGCAATTCGGTCCAGCTGTCAGCTCGGGCATCCGCGGCCGGTCACCGAGCAGAGGCGGACGCAGACGCACCTCGTGTTGGTCCTCTTCGGTCGCGGCGAGGTCGAGGAGGCGGTAGATTTCGTGGTCGTGCATGTGCTGCGGCTCGATGCCTGTGCGGGTTTCCCAGAACGCGAGTCAGCGGCGGCGCAAAAGAACTGCGACCGACTTAGCGGGACTAGCAACGCACCATCGTCTTCGACGCCGAGATACTGGTCAAAGATCGGGTCGTCCTTGATCGCATCGACTGCGGCACGGTTCGTCGTCCGGTTGCGGTTGAACAGCTTGGACTGGAAGTAGCGCGTCCAGAAGGCGGCTTCGTCGAGCTGCATGGTTCACGCAGACTGGTGAGCAGACACCGAGGCAGAAAGAGGCGAGGAAAGCGCACCGGATCGGGGACGTTGTCGTTGTAGGCGCGCAGCACGACGGGGAACTCTTCGAAGATCTCGCGGATTAACGCGGGCGTAATCTTGACCGTCACTTCGCCATTCTGCCCGGTGACCGTCTTGGGGTCGACCATCTCGCCGCTCTTGCCCTTGACGAGCCCCTGCTCGGCCGCAACCGCCGCAACGAGGTCCTCGCGGCCCTCCCAGAACTCGGCCTCGGTGATCTGCGACGAGAGGACGAGCTCGCGGTGCAGGGCGAGGAGCTGCGGGTTGGACTGGAGCACCTGCTTGCGCAGCTGGAACGTCGTCGCCTGCGAAGGTGCTCCTCGAGGACCGGGCGTCCCTCCGGCCCCTCCCGGCGTGCCCGGCGTGCGCGCGCCTGGCCCGGGCGTCGGCGAGTCGACCGCGCGCTCCTTGCCCTTGCCCTTGGGGTCGCCCGCGGCGGACGCAGCCTGCGCCTGCTGGCTCGCGAGGGCGGCCTCCTGCTCGCGGTTGCGGGCGATGGCGTCGCTCAGCTCCTGCTTGAAGCGCTCGCGGTCGTTGAGCGCCGACGTCGGCGACGCAAACGTAAAGTTGTGGCTGTCTTCGGACGACGGAGGGACGGGCTTGAACTGGATCTTGAGCATGACTCGGGGGCCGCCCGGCTTGGAGGCGAAGAGGGCTGACGGGGGTGTCGGGTCAGTCTCAGCCATCGAGTGCCTCGCAAGGACAGCCCGCACCGGTCATGGCCGAGGTTGGGATGGTGAGCGAGGGAGCAGCCTGTCCCTGAGCAAGAAAGGCGAACGAGTCGTGCGAGAGGGTGAGTGTGCCCGGCTGCTTCTTGTAGCTGGCCTGGGCGGTGCAGAGCACGCTGCTGGTCGTCGCCATGCCGGGCGGGGGGTGAGGACAGGAAAGGGTGAGAGCGAGGCGGTGCCCAGTGTGGGGGAGAGCCGTGGCTGCGGCGCTACGACGCTGTCGACGCAGACGGCATCGCCGCTCGCAACGCTCTCGCTCCCGCCAGCGCAGCAGCCCGCGGGCCGTGCATGGCCCCTCGCCCGCTCAGCTTTCTCTACTCGTCGTCCAGCCCCGCCCAGCAGCCCGCCCTCGCCCCCGCGCTCCCCTTCTCGGCCCTCGACGCAGCACCCGCGTTGTCGTCGTCGTCGTCGTCGTCGACGCACGGCGCTAGTCATCCGCCGCCCTCGAGCGGCGCCTGGGTCGTCCCCGTCTCGCCTGCGAGCTCGTCGGGCCACTCGCACCACCACGCGCATTCGCTCGACCGCGCGCACACGGCCCTCCACCTCGGGCACCACCACCCTCCGCCTGTGCCCCAGGCCGCATTCGCAGGCCCGCCGCACGGCCGCTCGCTCTCGCTCAGCCGCAGGAGGGACCCGCCTGCGTCCCCGCCCGCCCTCACCTCGCGCTCGTACCGCCAGGCGCACGACCTCGAGCGCGGCTCCCTCTTCCCCGCTCCCGCGTCGCCGTCGTCACTCGGCGCCGCTGCTCCCGCGCTCCCGCCGCAGCCTGCGCTCGCGAGCACCAGCTCCAGCAGCAACTCGCTCGACCCTTTCTCGGCGCAGCTCGCCCAGCCCCAGGGCCACCGCCAGACCCGCTCGGTCGGGCGTGCGCCGAGCCTCTCGCACCTCGGCTCCCCCGCTTCGACCGTCCCGCCGCCGCCGCTCTCGTCCAGGGCCCGCGCGAGCTCGAACGCTGCATCCATGCTCGCCTCGCCGTCGTCGAGCGATGCGCAGGGCCGCCCGCGCGAGAGCAGCACGTCGCGCGCCATGGCTTACTCGCCCTTGCCTCCTCCCGCCAACGCCGTCCAGGACCAGGTCATGACGCCGTACGGCTCTGTAGGCTCGACAGGGCTCAGCGCTTTGGCGTACCGAGCCAGTCCGGGCGCACCGGGGGAAGCGGGAGACGCGGGGACGCCCATGCGGCGTGGCATCTCGTATGACGGAGCCGCAGGCTCGAGGGCATCGACCTCGAGCTCGCTCATCCCGGGAACTTACACGCCGTCGACCGTGTCGTCGCAGTCGCTGCAGGCAGGCGCAGCCGGAGGAGGCGGGCGCGATGCCTACTCGCCGATGGTGGGCGTCCAGCACAGCGGATCTGCTTCCGCGTCGACTTCGGCCTCGGCCTCGTCGCCTAGACTGCTCCCGACTGCTCCCTCGCCGTCGAGGCCGTACTCGCCGTCGCACTACGCGGCGCAGCAGCAGCAGCAGCAGCAGCACCACCCGACCTCGCTCTCGCCCGGCGGCTTCGCCTCTGCGCTTCCACCGCAGCAGCAGCAGCCTCCGCCTCCGTCGTCCTTCTACCCGCAGCACATCGCCCAGTCGTACACCGGTGCGTCGTCGAGCGCAGCCGGCGGCGCATCGCCTCTCCTCCCTCCGTCCGCCCCACCGTCCGCGGGAGGTCCGAGCCACGGACACCACCCACAGCAGCAGCACCAGCAGCCGTCGCTCCAGCGCGCCGCCTCGCTCTCGTCGCACCACCACTCGCACTCGTACTCGCACGCCGCGAACCCCAGCACGCCGTTCTACTCGCCGATCGGGTCGCACTCTACGTCGACGACCGACCTGCGCAACCTCTCGCTCGGGTCGTCGTCGGCCGCCGCACCCTCGCAGCAGCAGCAGCCGAGACGCAGGAAGAAGGGGCTCATGCGCGTCGGGGACGTGAGCGAGGTCGAGCGCGCGGGCGTCACGAGGGGCGGGCAGCCGAAGGGCAGGAGGGCAGACCCGGCTGGAGGGTTCGTGGGTGTGCGTCGCGGGCTATCCTCTGCTTGTTCTGGGCTGCGCGGCACTTGCCGAGTGCCTCGCGCGTCTGATCAACACCGGTCATTTCGCTGACGCCCTTGCCTTTCCTCCCCCCATGCAGCCGCTCAAAGCGCTCACGACGTCCCTCCCCGAGACGTACCACCTCGTCAACCCGGCGTTCGTGTACGAGACGTCGCGCAACCCGCGGCGCGTGCTCACCAAGCCGAGCAAGCCCGCGTCCAACGACGGGTTCGACAACGAAGACTCGGACTACATCCTCTACGTCAACGACGTGCTCGGGCCCGAGGACAAGGACCGGTGCGTAGCGAATCGAGGCACTGCGAGCGTTATCGGTCCCCGAGCGAGCGAGCAATTAACGCTGATCGCCCGCCGTCCATTCGCGCAGCTATCTCATTCTCGACGTGCTCGGCCAGGGCACCTTTGGCCAGGTCGTCAAGTGCCAGAACATGAAGACGCACGAGATTGTCGCCGTCAAGGTTGTCAAAAACAAGCCCGCGTATTTCCAGCAGTCGATGATGGAGGTGACCATCCTCGAGCTGGTGCGTTGCGGTTCCGCACTCGAAGCTGAGTCCGTGTGCTAACCACGCGCGTTCGCAGATCAACAATCAGTGGGACAAGGACGACGAGCATCACATGCTCCGCCTCAAAGACACGTTCATTCACCACTCGCACCTGTGTCTCGTGTTCGAGCTCCTCTCGAACAACTTGTACGAGCTCATCAAGCAGAACTCGTTCCGCGGCCTGTCGACCAGCCTCGTCCGCGTCTTCACCGCCCAGCTCCTAGACGCGCTCAGCGTGCTCAACGAGGCCAAGATCATCCATTGCGACCTCAAGCCCGAGAATATTCTTCTCAAGTCGTGCGTTTGTCTCGGTCCATCGGCTGGTACCTTTCCGCTGACATCCTTTCGTCTGCAGGCTGCAGTCGCCGACGATCAAGGTCATCGACTTTGGCTCGGCATGTCACGAGAAGCAGACGGTCTACACCTACATCCAGTCGCGCTTCTACCGCTCGCCCGAGGTCATCCTCTCGCTGCCGTACTCGAGCATGATCGACATGTGGAGCCTCGGGTGCATCTGCGTCGAGCTCTTCCTCGGACTGCCGCTCTTCCCTGGGACGAGCGAGTTCAACCAGATCACGCGAATCGTCGAGATGCTTGGGTGCGTTGAAGCCCGCTTCGCTCGGCTCCACTCTGCGCAGAGTAGACGCTGACCTGCTCCTTCGTGGCTCGCGATCGCAGCATGCCACCCGATCCGATGCTCGACAAGGGCAAGCAGACGTCGCACTTCTTCGAGACCTTCGCAGACGAGTACGGGCGGCGACGGTACCGCCTCAAGTCGCTCGAGCGCTACTCGCAAGAGTTCAAGGTGCAGGAGCAGCCGAGCAAGAAGTATTTCTCGGCGAGCACTCTCCCCGAAATCATCAAGCAGTACCCGATCGTGCGCAAGGGGCTCAAGGAGGCCGAGGTCGACAAGGGTGCGTTGCACCTACGACTTGTCTGCGCTGCTCTAGCACCAAGAATGTGAAGCTGACTAAGGCCGATCTTGTAATGCAGAGATGCGTAATCGCATCGCCTTTATCGACTTCGTGCAGGGCCTCCTCCACCTCGACCCGGAGCAGCGTTGGACGCCCCAGCAGGCGCGCCTCCATCCCTTCGTCCTCGGCGAGCCTCTCCTCGCTCCCTTTGTCCCTCCTCCTCGACACCTCGTCTCGAAAGGCGCGGCACCCTCGCCGACCGAAATTGCCGCCGCCAAGCAGCAGCAGCAGCATCAGGCGGCGCAGGCGGCGCAGCAGCAGGCGCAGCGGCAACAGGCGCTCCGGCATCAGTCTTACGGCGCTATGCCGCCACCAACCGCGCAGGGTCAGCCGCGGCAGGGCTACCAGCCGCACCTGCAGCAGCAGCAAGGATACGGGCTCACGCAGCAGCAGCAACAGCAGCGTGGCTCGAACAATCCGTACGGGATCGATGCGGGGCAGGCGCAGGCGTATGCGGTGCAGCAGCAGGCGCGCCAGGCGGCTCAGCAACCCTCGCTGTATGGCGCCGCGGCCGGCGGATTCGCACCGCGCACTGCACCACCTACTGCGCTCGGCGGCGGGCCGGCGCCGGCTGGGGTCGCGAATCCGCCAGCCGTCCATCACCAGTACGGCGTCGGTCGGCAGCGCAGCGGCACGCACGGAGCGCATGACGCACTGCCGCCCGCGCTCCAGAAGCTCGGGCACGAGCTCACGGCGGGTCTCGGTGCAGGGCAGTCGATCACGCCCGTCTTGCGGCGCGAGGACCAGTGGCAGGCGTGGGAGCAGCAGTACGGGAGCGGGGCGGGCGGCGTCGCGCGGCGCGTCTCGGTCTCGGGGCGGCATCCGCATCTCAACCTGCTGCAAGAGCAGGCCGAGTCGGGCCTCCACAGCTGGAACTCGCCCGTGCGCGCCAAGCCGCCCCCGTCGCAGCCGCCCGCAGCGCTGTACTCGCCCGCGCAGGGCGGCCCTGCGGGTTACTACGCGTCGCCGCTCCAGCCGCAGGCGTCTCAGTTCTCGATCGTCGTCGACCCGTCGCAGCCCGGTGCGAGCGGCAGCGCGCGCCCACAGAGCGACTTATTCGACCCCATCGGCGGCATCGCGCCACCTCCGCTCGCCTACGCGGCAGGCAACCCTTCGGCGCGCTACGCCCCTTACCCAGGCTCGGCGCCAGCCCCGCCGCCAGGTGCCGGTATCCCGCTCTCGTCCGCTCCGCCCGCACTCGACGCGTCGCCGCCCTCAGCCTTCGACGTCTTTGGCGCGTCGCCTGCGCATCCGCAGCAGCCTCCACATCCCGCCGCGGGCGCGATGGGCGGCGGGCACGACCCGCTCGCGCAGTACCAGCCGCTGCAGCCGTACGCGTCGCCGAGTCTTGGGCGCGGCGCTGGAGGAAACGGCGCGGCGTATGGTCAGCAGGGGCAGGGGCAGCAGCCGCGAGGGTTGTGGTGAGCCCCGAGCGAGAACTGCTCGACGGCCAGCGGGTGTACATGATTCGAAAAAGGCCGTCGTCGTGGCGAGATCGAGGGGAACGAGGGTGCAGCACGAATGCTTGAGCAATGAGGCGCAGAGGCGCAGCATGCGGACGCGGAGTCTCTTTCCCATTCTGATACTCCCTCACAACCTTCGGCATAGTCTTCCCTCCGTCCGTACACGCTAGCTCTCCTCTCACCTGTCCACTCGTGTGTTTGCTCGGTCGCTCCCGCTCATACATAGGCTCTTCGTCATCCGTCTGTCACCTCTGCATCATAGGCGCTCCTGCGCGACCTTTCACCTCCCTTGACCGCTTTGTACGCTGCAGAGGCTAAAGCGTTCACTCTCGCATGCCGTAGCCGCGCATACGCAACCAGATCAAGCCTTGTGCTTTGCGACTCTGACGTGAGGCGCCGAAGAGATGCTCGTTGCTCACTTATACGAATGCAGTCTACTGGTACGCGTCGTCCCACTGCTTGAGCTCCTCCTTCGCGTCGGCGTACTCGCGCTCGATGACGGCCGCGTGCTGCGAGCTCCGGACCTTGATGCTGCACGGGAACTCGCGCGGCATCGAGTTGAAACCTGCGTTACCGCGGTCTCGTCAGATCCTGATGTCATCGGGGGCAGGTACGGAGGAAAACGGACCGTCGGTGAAGGAGAAGATGTCGACGTCGATATCCTTGCCCTGCGCATCCTTTGCCTTGGCAATGTTGAAGCTCCACAGGATGCGCGCAATGTTGATGTAGATTGAGTTCTCGGCGAGGTGCATGCCGCTGCAGGTCGACAATAAGATCAGTCAACGGAAGGTGCCCGACGAGAGGGAGGAAGGCGGAAAGACGGACGGGCAGATGCGGCGACCGAAGCCAAACGCCGAGTGACCCCATTTGCCAGGCTGCACGACGAATGTAGTCAGCGGGCGAGCGCGTTCGCGAATGTGGCGACTGGGCTCACGTAGTCGCGCTTTTGCATGAAGCGCCCCGGGTCAAAGCGGTGCGGGTCGGGGAAGTCGCGCGGGTTGAGGTGGATCGACCACAGGTTGGCAACAACCGTGCTGCCCTTCGGAATGAACATGCCGTTGTACCAGTCATCCTCGGTGCTGCAGAGAATTTTGAGAAGGTCAGCACAAACGTGTCACGGGTTGGCGGAGACGAGCGGCGCACGAAGCGTGGGGCGTGCCCTGCAGACCAAGAGCATCAGCAGAAGATCCTCTGTCGGCTGGAAGAGGTCTAGACGCACCCCAAGAACGGCAATTGGCCTCCACCGAAGCGTCTCGTTGACAACGGCACGAATGTACGGCAGGTCTTCGAAGTCTTCGAAGGTGGGCAGGCGGTCGGAGCCGACGACGCGGTCAAGCTCGGCCTGCGCCTTCGGGATGAAGGTCTCGCCCGCGTGGGCGCACGCGAGGAAGAAGGAGAGGAGGGTGCCGGAGGAGGTCTCGACGCCCGCGCCGAAGGGGCTGTTTCCGTTTCTTCTCGTCAGCCGACGTGTCGTAAAACGGAAACACTGGATCGGCCACGCACGTAGAGCAGGTGTAAGCCACCTCGAGGTCGGTCATGCCAAACTTCTCCTGGTTCTCGATGAGTTGCTTGGCGAACGAGTATGGCGCAACGCCGCGCTCCATCTTCTCCTTGACCTCGTTGACGAGGCCGAGGTAGAGCTCGACGTCCTTCTTGCGGTGCTCGAACGCGAGGGTGCGCCAGGGTGTGAGGAAGTTCGGCAGCTTGAGGAGGATCGGAAGTGATTCAACAAGGTACTTGCCCGGAATGCTGAGAGAGGCCGCGTAATGAGTTCTGTGGACATCAAGCGAGAGCGACGTAAACTCACTTGACCGAGGTGAGAACGTCCATGCTGCGGCGGTTCTCGCAGACAACGCGGTCGGTCCAGATGTTGGTCACGCGGCGTCCGTAGTTGACGGTGACAATGACGCTAGCAGCGTAGCGCTCGAGGTGGTCGCGGAAGTTGTCGGGCGTGGTGAGGAGGTCGTGCTGGAGCTGCTTCGACTCGAGGTTCTGGATCGGCTTGTAGCTGTCGGCCGCCTTCTGCATGAAGCTGCCGTGCAGCACCTTGCGCCAGCGACGCCAAGTGTCGTTGTATCCGCTACGACATACCAGAGAAGGGTCAATCGGTGCAGACGGGATTGAAGTTGCCGCGGAAGCGCACCTCATCAGGCCACGCATGTTGTTCGAGAGGAGCTCCTGCCCCATGATGAAGCGGGGACGCGAGCTGTGCAATCACACCAGCATCGAACTCAGTGAGTCGGCCCGGACGGCGCAATCGTGAGATCTGCTCCATTTGGACGCACGAGTAGATGTTGGACCGCTTCTCGAGCAGGTCCCACGCAGCCTGTGCCGACCCGAGCACGACGGTGGGCGTTTGACCCATCCTCAGGTAGACAACATCGCCTACCACGTGCAAAAAGACAATGCGCAGCGAAGGAGTCAGCTTTCTTTTCGCTGTCCTTGGAATCCAAACGCCGGCTTCTCCGGGGAAAGAGGCGCACCGTACTGGTCGTTGAGGTCCTTGAACCAGCGCCAGGGTTTCGCTGCCGGCGCCTGGTTCCGGTTCCCGACCTGCCCATCGCACTTATGTGAGCAATTCCTCGACTCTTCACAAGCGGACAGAGTTGAAGAGGTCGCACGAAAAAGCCCGGCTTGGGTCCAGGCGGAAGGTTAGCCGCCTTGCGTGGCCAGATGAGGACGAGCACCGATGCCAGGCCGAAGAGCAGCGTGCCGAGGAGGACTTCGCGCGAGTCGAGCGCGAGCCCGAAAGGCGCCGCGACGTCGATGACGTCGGGGCCGGGAAGCACCGTTTCGTTGAGCGACATCCTTTGAGCGAGCTGCTGAGACGTGGAAGCACAGGAGCAAAGAGGAGAAGGAGCAGGGCGGGCGCAGGACGGAGCAGTTGCCCCGGTCCGAAGGACCGAATGTGGGGCTGCAACGAGGTTGGCGGATGGTGGGGAGGCAAAGTCGCCCCTGTTAGCTGCTGCGGCTGAGCCTTTCAATTCTTCTTGATTGTGTAGTAACAAAGCAGAGTCGCAAACCAGCCTTACAGAACGCAAGAGAGCGCATCGTCGCACATTCCGGGCACCGATGCTACGCCGTAGCAGGGCGAACGCTTGAACGTATGTACCGCACAGATTCCAACATACAGCGCAAGAAGGTGCAAAGTCGCAACGAGGCGAGGAAAGGGGATGCACGCGCACGCGGACTACACCTTTTCGCCCTTGGCAGCG
The DNA here is from genome assembly GCF_050403205.1 of Rhodotorula paludigena. Taxonomy (NCBI): domain Eukaryota; kingdom Fungi; phylum Basidiomycota; class Microbotryomycetes; order Sporidiobolales; family Sporidiobolaceae; genus Rhodotorula; species Rhodotorula paludigena. The sequence continues at coordinate 80,592 of NW_027481392.1, read as the reverse complement.
ATCGCGAGGCCTTCGCTCGCGTCGACGGTGTGTCGCCGGCCTGCGTGCAGTCGCACGCGTCAGCACGGCGGTATAGAGAGGGTGTTGAGAGCTGCGCACCGTCCTGCCACCTTGCCATGACCGTCCCGTCCGGGTAGCCAAAGTAGGCAGCCTCGGCCATGCCCGTAAACAAGCCGACCTCGAGCACGCCCGTAAGCCTGCATGGCAGTGTGGTCAGCACGCGAGCACAACAAAAACTGCGAGAGAGAAGAGAGACGCACATCTTAATGCGGTGCAAGAGCTCGGCTGGGTCGCGCATGTACGACTCGGAGAAGACGGCGTCGATGACAAAGTTGCTGCGAGCGTGACAGACTCATGTCAGCACGAGTGGATGTAGCAGGAAAAACGTTGGTTAAGACGCACCCGTTGTCGGTGACGACGGGACCGGCCTTCATCTTGCCCATGCGGAGCAGAGGTTTCTCGCAGCCCATCTTCTGCAAGTCTGCAATGGGACGCGTCGACCAATCAGCCACGAGCTTTTGATACGCCGAAAAGCCGAGGGTCCGACAAAGAAGCGCCCAGACGTACTGACGAAGACCTTTGCCCACGCGAACGGCGCCACCTCGATGGGCACGCCCTGCTTCCAGTTGGTGCCGAGCACCTTCGAGTCCTTGCGCGAGTCGGCGACGATGATGAAGTGCGTCGCGGCTTCGGCGAGGACCTTTTCGCGCAACTGGCACGCGCCACCACCCCTGCGGGTGCGAGAGGCGCGAGAGGGTGGAGGGTCAGCAGCCGTTGACGGGGAAAGAGCGCCTCTCGGCGGGAAGAGCGCACTTGATAGCGTTCAGCTCGTCCTGTCGGCGCTCCCAGGTCAGAAGTTATCCTCGATAGACAAAGAAGGCAGAAACACGTACATCCACCTCGTCAGCACCGTCAATCGTGACATCAATCGTCGGGAACTGGTCGACGTCTCCGAGGTTGAGGCCAGCCTTGACGATGAGCTCCTTGGATTGGAAGCCCGTCGGAATGTACCTGCACGTGGGGCAACCGGAGCGGGTTAGCAGTCAATGGGCGAGAAGAAGGGAGGGATGACGGACCAGCGGTCGCTGTTCGCGTAGCTGTGCGGCGGCTGGCACAGCCGCTCAACGACGTACGGAACGGTCGAGCCGGATCTATGATCAAGCTAAGTCAGCGCCCATACGAAGCCGGAAGCAGATGCAGCTGATCCTCGCGCTGCCGAGCCCAGCGCGACCTGCGCAGTACACGCACCCGATACCGAGAACCTTGTGGTGGTCCTTGACGTGCTCGTCGACGGCAGCGTACGCGGCGAGGCGCTTGGCCTTGTCCTCGGGCGAGAGCTGGTCGTGCGCGACGACCTTGAGACCGGTCGGGATCACGCCGGGGCCGATGCGCGAGGCCTGCAAGAGCACCAAGACGGTGAGCTGACTCGTCGACATTCACGGAGAGCCGCGCATGCCTCGCCCAGAGCGAGTCCGAGGGACGGCGACGGGAGGAAGCGACAATGAGGCGGGACGGACCGAGGCGTGCGTGATGGTCGAGAGCGGGTCGGGCCTCCCCGAGCCGGAGTGGGACGCCCTGCGCGAGTTCTGGCCGGACTGGGCCTGCGCGGCGGCCGTGTTGGAGCTGCCCGGGCCGCGCTGGGCGCGCAGCTTCGGGTTCTCTGCGAGGGGCTCGAGGGGCGCGAGGGGTTGCACTTCCATGGTTGGTGGATGCGTCAGTCCTTCAAGCAGGTCTCTAGAGGGAAGAGAGGGGACGGACTGGTGCGGCGGAAATGGGCGTGAAGAGCCGAAGACGAGCGGAAATGGGCGAGCGAGCAGCGGCTGGGGGCAGGGCAAGCGCGGGGCGGGAGGGCTCGCAGGCAGAGTGCACTCGAGCGGAGAATGGCGGGCAGCTCGGCAGTCCTTGGCTCGAGCAGACAAGCGAGACGAGCGTCAACGTCTCTCTTCGTCGCGCGAACTTGCGGGGTGGCAGCCGCCCCTCACAGACGTCTGTGCGCGGATACTCGTCAGGGTTTGCAGACTCTGTACAGTGTCGTATAGAGCCTCGCGCGATTTGCACAGCCCGGCAAAGGTCCAATGCCACCGTGTCTTCCTCGTCGATGCTGCACGCAAGCTGCACGTGCGAGTCGAGGGAATTCGAACGACTGCTGCTAGTTGTAGTAGGTATTGCGGTTCTGCGCTTACTTGAACGTGTGCTCGTCGTATCAAAGGCGGTGCTGCGGGCCTGGGTCCAGGCCCCCGTCGAGGCGGAGTGCTGCCGCCCCGCCGGGTGGGTCGCGCTGCAGCAACTCGCGCTCGCGTCGGACTGCGCTCAAGAGAGCTGCAGGGACTGCGACAGAGCGACACTCACCTGCACAGACTGCACCAGCACCCGCACCCCCCCGCCCTGCGCAACAACGACGCCCGCTGCACTCCGCCAGCCTCCTCGACGCATCCGCGCACCTCGCCCTCGCGCGCGCTTTGCCGCGGATCCAGTGCGCTCCTGCGCCCGCGTAAAGGCGCAGCGCAGCCATGGCAGACTATAGCCAGGCGCCCAACGTCCCGCGCTCGTCCAAGCAGGCAAAGATGCTCGGAGTCGGAGTCGCAGACCTCGATCAGCCAACCCAGCACCAACGCGGCGCAGCGCCTTCGCCCGGCGCGACTTCGGACAACTGGAATGGCTGGGGAGTGCAGCAGCAGGACGGCACGCGCGGGCGGGGAGGGCCCGTCGAGGTCATCCCGCCGTGGGGAAGTGGGAACGACGTGCGTCCAGCGCGATGCCCCGCTTTTTATGACGGCCACGGTCGCTTCCGAGCTGGAGGATAACGACGTCGATGTCGCTGACGTCTTGCCTGCCCCCGCAGTCGAAGCGCAAGGGCGTCCTCTCCTCGTCGACCAGCTCTCAGCACCTGCGCGGCACCCGCAGCGCCAGCGTCCTGCGCGGGTACGGCGAGAAGGAGCCCGCCCCGCCCAAGGAGAAGAAGCGTGGACTGTTTGGCGGGCTCCTCAAGCGCAGGAACAGCCGCAGCGATTTGAAAGACGGTGCGGCACCTATCCCCCTGGGACGTCCGAGGACGCTGTCGCTTACGCCCGCTGCTCTTGTGCAGGATACAATTCGGATGCAGCTTCCTCCGTCAACGACTTCGGCACCATGCCACCTCCGCCTGCGGGCTTCGACAGTTCGACGCTTCCCGCGAAACTGCAGGCGCGCGGCGACACTTTCGACGCGCATCACCAGCAACTCTCGGCCGCCGCTTCCGCCTCGGCTGCCAGGAACGGCACCAAGTCGACGAAGAAGTCGCGCCGACCGACCACGCCCATTGCCGCGCTCAGCGGACCCTCGTCGAAAGGCACGCCGCCTCTCCGACAGGGCGTCTTCGGCGGCGACGGCGGCATTGCCCTCGACATGAACCTCGATTCGATGGAGGGCATCATCGCGACTGCTCCCAGTGGCAGCAGCAGTGCAGGACGGCCGACGTCGGCCCACGGCGACGGCTACTTTGGCGCACCACGTGCGAGCGTCTCGAGCGGCGGAGCGGCGAGCGCCTCCGGCAGCGCGGCGGGCCTGCACCGCTCGGGTTCGAGCTCGCAGCCTTCAACATTGAACGGGTCCGGGCCGGGCGGCGCGCGAAGACCGTCGGTCGCGCCGACGATGTACAGCTACAGCGAGTCGCCGACGCGCGGCGCGGGCGGCGCGTCGCTCGCGCACTCTTCTTCGACATCGGCGGGCGACCGTGGCGGTGCGGCGCAGCTTCAGCAGCAATCGGGCGCGGCGCTGCACGCTGCGTCGTCGGCGCACCACTTCTGGGGCGGGTTCGGCGCCGGGTCGAGCGGGCGCACCAAGGAGGAGAACGAACGCTCGGCGGCAAAGGCCGCGAGCAAGATGGGCATCGCGCCGCCGCCGCCGCCGGTCCCGCAGCCGGCGATGCCTACGCGGCCCGGGCTAGGCTCGCGCCAGTCGAGCCAGCTGAGCATCACGACGATCTCGCCGAGCGCGGCCGGCAGCGGAGGGACGGCAGGGGGAGGAGGGGGAGCGGGTCGCGGCCAGCCGGCGTCGGCGGGCGCGTGGACCGCGCCCGACTCGTGGGCCGTCAAGGCCGAGGCGGGCGCGTCGCTCGACCACGACTCGAGCGAGGACGAGCTCGACGACGACGACGAGGACTTTGAGCTGGAGACCGAGGAGAGCGAGAACGGCGTTTCGCCTGCGCTCGGCGGCGCGGCGGGCGGACCGAAGCCGTTTGGGAGCATGGACGCGGACGCGGTGATCGGGAGAAATGGGCGTCCCACGACGCGGAGTTCGACGATGCGTCCAGGGACAGCCGACGGCGAGGGGCGGAAAGGCAGCCAGAAACCCGTGCGCCTCTCGTCATGCTCGGCCGGTACGCTAGTTGGGAAATGCTGACGATCTGCACCACGCAGTTCATGGTCCGCGTGTACCGCGTCGACGGCACCTTCTCGACGCTCCCCGTCCCGCTCGGCGCGACCGCGTCCGAGATGACGGCGATGCTCGCGCGCAAGTTCCAGGTCAACGCCAAGACGAGCTACGCGCTATACCTGCGCGAGAAGGGCCTCGAGCGCCGCGTCGGGCCGAATGAGCGACCCGTCCTGCAGCAGAAGCGCCGGTTTGAGCAGGCGGGATACACCGAGCTCGACAAGCTTGAGGAGCTCGGCCGCGAGGACAACTCGTACCTGTCGAAACTCGTCTACAAGGCGCAGTACGCGCCCATGTCAGCCTCGGTGGTGCGTGTCCTCTTCCCCCTCTCTTTCTCGGACCGCAACTCATAACCTCCACTTTACTAGGAGGAGGACTTTGCCGGCGAGAGCATGGAGTTTGTCGACCTTGCCGGTCGTGGCGTGCCAACAATTCCCATCTTCCTCTACAAGCACGCCCACGAGATCCGCAGCCTCAACCTCTCGAAGAACCGGCCCTTCGACCTCCCGACCGACTTTATTCAGGGTTGCACGGCGCTGCGCGAGCTTGTCCTGTCCAATATGGGCATCAAGCGGTTACCGCAGGCGATACGCGAGTGTACAAGCTTGACGCGCCTCGACATCTCGAACAACAACATCATCGAGCTTGACCACATCGCGCTGCACGACCTCGTCAACATGTCATCGCTCAAGTGCCACAACAACCGCCTCGCGACCGTACCCGACTATTTCCGCGAGTTCCGCCAGCTCAAGTACCTCAACCTATCGAACAACCGCTACGACAAGATCCCGTCAGTCGTTTCGGAGATCGAGCCGCTTGTCGAGCTCGACTTCTCGTTCAACACGGTCACGGTCGTTCCGCCCGAGCTGAGCAAGCTCGAACACCTCGAGCGTCTCAACCTCCTTGCCAACCTCATCACGACCCTGCCCTCGACCCTCGGCTCGTTCGTCTCCCTTCGCGAGCTCGACTGCCGCCGCAACGTCATCTCCGACTTCTCGCCGCTGACCAGCATCCCGGCGCTCGAGGTCCTGCGATGCGAGCACAACCAGGCGTCCACGCTCGATGCGTCCTGGCCGAACCTGCGCGTGCTCACGGCCAAGCATAACTCGCTCACGCGATTCGCGCTGTCGGGTTCGGGCACGGGCGCGACCCTCACGTCGCTCAACCTGTCGTTCGGCAAGCTCTCGACCCTTTCGAACGAGATCTTCGCGCACCTCGGCTCGGTCGAGACGCTCGTTCTCGACAGCAACACGCTCCGCATCCTCCCCGACGGCGTCGGCTCGCTCTCGGGGCTCGTTACGCTGTCGATCAAGAACAACCTCCTCACCTCGCTGCCCGACAGCATCGGCCGCTTGCAGCGCCTCACGTCGCTCCAGGTCTCGGGCAACGACCTGCAGACGCTCCCATCTCAGCTGTGGTCGTGCTCGCAGCTCGCAACGATCAATGCCTCGTCCAACCTCATCAAGGACTTCCCCGATCCGCCTACCCCAACTGCTCCGCCGACACCCGCGCACGCGCTCGGCGACCCGGTCGATGAGCTCGACCTGCGCAAGTTGTCGGCAGCCTCCAAACCCTCGGTCGCCTCGTCCGGGCGGATAGCGCCGCCGCTGTCGCTTTCGTTGCAGAAGCTCTACCTCGGCGACAATCAGCTCGGCGACGACGTCTTCGCTCCAATCTCGCTCATGACCGAGTTGCGCGTGCTCAATCTGTCGTTCAACGACATCTACGAGATTCCGACGTCGAGTCTGTTCAAGTGTCAAAGCCTCGAGGAGCTGTACCTCTCGGGCAACAAGCTCACGAGCCTCCCGCCGGACGACCTCGAGCGCCTCGTCAACCTCAAGACGATCTACCTGAACGGCAACAAGCTCCAGACGCTGCCCGCCGAGCTCGGCAAGATCAAGAAGCTGTACGCGCTTGACGTCGGGTCCAACGTCCTGAAGTACAACATCGCCAACTGGCCGTACGACTGGAACTGGTGCGTTGGCATGCATTGCTGATCAGCCAGGCGCGGCTGACCCGCTGCCTGCAGGAACTGGAACCTCGAGCTGCGATATCTCAACTTGTCCGGTAACAAGCGCCTCGAGATCAAGCCTGGCCACCAGAACGATACGTCCCATCTGCCGCGCAACGCCAAGCGCCGTAATCTCGCCGACTTCAGCGCGCTCACCAAGCTGCACGTTCTCGGTCTGATGGACATCACGCTCATGATCCCGTCTGTGCCGGACGAGAACGAGGACCGCCGCGTGCGCACGTCGCTGAGCGAGATCAACGACATGGGCTACGGCATCGCCGACACGCTCGGGTCGCGTTTCGATACCCTGTCGCTCGTCGACATCGTCATTCCGCGCTTCCGCGCCAAGGAGGACGAGGCGATCTTTGGCCTGTTCGACGCTGTCAACAAGGGGCAGAACACGGGCGCGCGGCTCGTCAAGTACCTGCAGGACACGTTCTCCGCCGTCTTCACGCTCGAGCTCTCGCGCCTCAAGAGCGGCGAGGTGACGAGCGATGCTCTCCGCCGCGCGTTCCTGAACATCAACCGCGACTACGGCAACCTCCTCCTTCCCGCGCTCGACACTCGCCGAAAGGGGTCTGAAATCAGCCTCAACGACCGCACCGGGTCGGGCGTGCGCACTGGTGCTGCGGGCATCATCGTCTACATCCGCCGCAAGCGCCTGTATGTCGCCAACGCCGGCAACGCGCTTGCGGTCGTCGCCGGTCGCGGCGGTACCGCGCGTCTCATCGCCAAGCGGCACGAGCCGTTTGACTCGGGCGAGATCGCGCGCATCCGCACTGCCGAGGGCTGGATTTCGCACCGCGGCTACGTCAACGACGAGGTCGACATCGCTCGCTCATTCGGCTTCTTCAACGTCTTCCCTGCGATCAACGCCGCGCCCGACGTCGACGAGATCGAGCTCACCGAGACGGACGAGTTCGTCATTATCGCCAACCGCAACTTGTGGGAGCACATGTCGTACCAAACGGCCGTCGACGTCGCCCGCACCGAGCGCAACGACCCGATGGCGGCCGCGGCCAAGCTGCGCGACCTTGCCATCTCGTACGGCTCCGGGTCGAATATCATGGTCATGGTGCTCGCTGTTGGCGACCTGTTCAAGGCGAAGAAGGGCGGCTTCTACGCCAAGCACCGCACCGCGCACGGCGAGGACGAGGGTTTCTACGGCGCGCACAAGGCCGGTGTCGTCGGCGGGCGCCGCGGTAAGACGGACGAAGGTGCGGGCGAGCGCTACCTCAACCTCCTCGATCGCGAGGTCCCGCCGCCTGTCGGCATGGTCGCGCTGGTCTTCACCGACATTCGCAACTCGACGGCGCTGTGGGAGTCTAACCCGGGCATGCAGACGGCCATCCGCATGCACAACCAGCTTTTGCGACGGCAGCTGCGGGCCATCGGCGGCTACGAGGTCAAGACGGAAGGCGACGCCTTCATGGTCTCGTTCCCGACCGTCACGTCGGCGCTCCTGTGGTGCCTCACGGTGCAGCTCGAGCTCCTGCGCGAGGACTGGCCGCAGGAGATTCTCGACTCGGAGGAGGGCAAGGAGATCGTCGACTCACGCGGCGAGATCCTGTACCGCGGCCTGTCGGTGCGCATGGGCATCCACTGGGGCGCGCCCGTGTGCGAGGCCGACCCTATCACGCGCCGTATGGACTACTTCGGGCCCATCGTCAACCGCGCGGCGCGTATCTCAGCCGTCGCCGAGGGCGGGCAGATTAGCGCGAGCCAGGACGTGATCGACATCATCCAGGACGTCGTCATGCAGCAAAAGCCGGGCCCGTCGAGCCTCGACTCGGACGATGGCGAGGAGGAAGAGGACCCCGAGGACTACCTCGACCCGCGCGACAAGCAGGACATCGCAGCGCTCCGACGTCTCGGCTTTGGCATCACCGAGCTGGGCGAGCGCCGCCTCAAGGGTGCGCCACGCTCTGCATCCACCTGTGCCGCAAGCTTACTTACGCTTTGTCTGATTTACAGGTCTCGAATCGGCCGAGCTAATCTCGCTGCTCTGGCCGAAGTCACTCAAGGAGCGCATTCAGCCTGCCGCAGGCGTGAAAGCGGATGGCGCACCAGGCGCTGCGTCGGTCAAGAAGACCGAGGTCATCCAGGACGAAACGCCGCAGCTGCTCGACGTCAACACGATCAAGGCGCTCGGCAAGGTTGTCCAGCGAGTGCGTCGATTCTTCGGCCAAGCCCGTCTCTCCGGAGCGAGACTAACCGCCTCGGTCCCCGCAGCTCGAAGCGGCATGTGGTGCAATCGTGCACGGGATCGACGGCGACTCCACGCCGGCAGCACCTCTGCCCAACTCGTCCGCGCGACCGTCAACAGCGCAGCAGCAACAGCAAGCCGCACTGGCCTTTGCCAAGCGGTCCACCCTCATCCACCCGACAACGCTCGCCTTCCCGGTACGCGCCGACGCGACCGATGACGAGCTCGCCGCTTTCCTCGAGTCGTATGTGCAGCGCGTCGAGAACTGTCTCTCGACCCTCACGCTGCACCAGCTCGGTCCCTTCACCGAGGTCCTCTCCGCGCTCGGCTCCGCGCTCCGCCTCGACTCGCGCAGCGTCGTAATGGCGCTCACGCGCTTTGCGGGCGTCATGGCCCAGCAGCAGCAGCTCCAGGCGCGACTGCCACCAAGCGGAGCAAACAACGTCCCGCTATCGACCTCGTCGTCGCCCGAAGTGCCCGGCTCAGGCGCTATCACGCCCACTCCCGGCCTCCCGCCTGTCGCAGCCGCCGCAACACCCGCCATCGGGCAAGGTGGGCTCGGCGTGCGAGGCGCAGGGCTGTGAAGGAGCCGTAGAAGTGTCTCGAGTCTTCCTTTTCCCTCTCGCTCCTACACTATTCCTCCGTATGTTGTCGCGCTCCGACTTATTTTCGTGCCGTGTTGCAATCCTCTCCTGTATCCGGTTGTCAGGCACAACTTGTCTCGGAGACGTACGCAGAAACACAACCTGCGGAAAAGTATCGGCTCTCTCGAGCTTAGAGCGCACAGCCTCTTCTACAGGATCCGCAATCAAGTTGCAAAATGCGTAATTTTGACTGATGCTTTGCAGCCAAGAGAAGAAACCCATCTCACACAGCCTCGTCGTCGTCGTCGCCGTCCTCGTCAGCAACCGATTGCAGGCGATCAAGAATGTCGTCAAGCTCTTGGGCTGCGGACAGATGAGTCATGGATAAGGGAAAGGCAAGAAATAGGCTGAGGACGCACTGCTCAGTGTCTTGCCCTCAAGCTCGAACAGCGTCGTGATGAGGCTGACGCCTTCAGATGGCATGATTCGGCGGGCTATAACTTCGTTGACGAGGAGCTCGAGTGAGATATCGAGCTGCTCTTGCTGTGTAGGCGGAGGCTGCGCCTCAGAGTCCCGCCGCTTCTTGTCCGTCCTGTACGATTCGCGTCCTGCAAAGATGTTGGCTAATGCGAGAGCGGATGCAATCATGGGCGTGCCAATGAGCTTGCTGAGCAAGCGGACGGTCCTGTGCAGCTTCCTCAGCTTGAGCGGGCTGATCGAGGCGAAGTTGCCGTAGTCCCTGGTGAGTTTGGCCTGGATGCGGGCCGGCTCGGTCAGCAGCTTGTCGGGCTCGTTGGGCCGGATATTTGCTGTGACTAAGGCATATTCAGCATGGCTGTGCCAGCTAGGTGCAGCAGCGTAGCGTACACAGGCTGAGGTGCTTCATGAGGAAGGTCCGACACAGCCGGTCAAACTTCTCGGGGTTCCGCTCGAAAGCGAGATGAAGCGCCGCATCTTTCCACTCTGCAAAAGTGAGTCTTTAGCAAGCGTCACATAGCAGAAGGAAGGACTTACGAGAACGCACTTTTGGCCAGCAGGCCCGCATTCTCCGGACGCTTGAACAAGTCCTGCCGCTCAACTTTCTCGTCTTCGAGCTTCGTAACTCGCGCTTCGAGCTTAGTAAATTGCGTTTCGAGCTTGGTAATTCGCGCTTCAAGCGTCTCGTACAGCGGCTCGAGCCTGTTGAGGCGGCTTGCGGCGTCAGAAAGAGCGTTGCGAGGGAGAGACTGAGTAGGGAGAGAGGTCAGCGCGAGCATGAAAGAAGTGGCGGTCGGGCGCGCTTCGGGCTGGACGTAGCGCACCCGTCGGTGCGTCAGGCTGTGCGAGGCGGTCGAGGCGGTGCGAGCGACGGAGGGAATGCTCAATCGCGCCGGCGCCTCACTGACCGACGTTTTGAGGACAAGCCATGGCTGAGCATCCAGCAGGGTCTCGCGTCAGCCTTGCATCGCACGACCCAGACTGAGAGGTCGTCGGCGAGGCGCACCACCACCGATGGAGGCGGACTTCTGATGCGGATGGAGGGAGTCGAGCGGGAGGCAAGCATGTCACGACTTGATTCGCCGCTACCTTTGGGGGCTTGGTAGCAGGTTGGAGCGGCAGTTGCGCAGCCGAGAATGAGGGAAAGAGATGGGTCGCGGGTCGACGGCTGGCGATCAGCTGTCGGGCGCGGTACGGAGACGGTTCGAACGCTCAGACATAGCTGCTTCCAGGCATGCACGAGCTCATGCTGCGCTGGGCCGTTGTTGAGATGCCCGTTCCGCTCAAGTTCCGCTGATAAGCCATCTTGAGGAACACGCTCGTACTACATCCTCGTGCGCCAGAAAGATGTGCGAGGAAAGGTGGGGAGTTCTACTGCTTTACGAAACCTTGAATGTGCGAGAGAGGGAGAGAGAGAGAATGACCAGTCCGCCGCCGCCGCTCCGACGTGTGCGCCACCGAGTCCTACCTACATCCTGAAGGCAACGATCGCGTGGACGACAAGCGAAACGGACGAGTCGCTCAGGACCAGACCTGCGTTGATGACGATGTCAGCCACGGAGCTTGCGAGGACTAGTGCGGAAGGACGCACATCGAGGAGGAGACGGTTCCGGTCCTTGAGAAGCTTGAGCTCCTTCTCGCCGTCCTCGTCCGAGCCGCCCTTTGCCCGGCCGAGAATGGTCGCGAGCTCGCGCTCGACAGCCTTGGCCATGTTGCCGGCGTCACCGCTGCGGAACGGACAGCGTCAGGAAAAGAACGGGCGCGAGCAACGGAAAGCGCGGGCAAAGTGCGACGCACCAGATGTATGCATAGCCCTTATCCTGCACGAGCGCCTTGCCGATGCGGTCGCCCTCCTCGCGGAGGAGCTGCTGGACGTAGACCTTGGGCTTGCCCTCCTCGCGACTGAGCGCCGTGTGCATGCGGAACTTGCCGTCGAGCTCGCGCGCGTACTCGTCCCACTCGGCCTTGTACAGGAAGTCCCACGTCGAGCGGCGGCACCCGTAGAAAAGGTCGATCGTGCCCCAGTCCTTGAGCGCGTCGGGCCCGTCCTTCTCCTTGGCCTTGCGCGCGAGCGCGACGCGGTCCTGGATGAAGCCGCGGAACGGCGCGACACCCGTGCCCGGGCCAATCATGACGATGGGGACCTTGGGCGAGGTCGGGAGGCGGAAGTTGGACCGGCGGACGTGGATCGGCGCGGCGTAGTGCACGCCCTTCTTGTACTTGCCGCGCGGGCCCTCGAGGTGGTAGACGGGCGCACCCTCCTCGCGCTCGGACGGACCCGTGCCGTTCGCCGCCTGCTTGAGGTTGAGAAGGTAGTTCGTGCCGACACCGAAGACGCGGTTCGCGCCTGGGACAGGGTCGTACTTGAGGACGACAGCCGTGACGTGGATCGAGTTCGGGTACAGCTTGGGCGACGACGAGATCGAGTAGTACCGGGGCTGAAGACGCGGGAGTGCGCCGATAATGCGGTCGACGGGAATGGACCACACGGTAGGTGTCGCGACGGGGGCGTCGCCGGCGGCGAGCATGAGGACTTCGGACAGACGAAGGCACTTCTCGCCGACCTGGTCGTGGAAGTAGGCCTTGTCCGAACCGAGACGCTCGAGCATGGCGCGAGCGTCATCGTTCGGGGCGTACTTGGCGAAGGCGCCCATGGTCTGGCGCGAAGCGGGAGCCGAGATGTCGAGGTAGTTGCGGAACATGGTCTCGTAGGTGGTCGGGATCGGGAAGGGGACCTTGGCAAGAGCCGGGTCGAGCGACTTGACCTCGATGGCCTGGTCGCGCTTGTCCGAAAGGCCGAGGACCGAGAGCATGCGCTCGACCTCGCGGTCGGGGTTGACGGGCCACACGCCGACGTGGTCGCCCGTCTGGTAACGGATGCCCGAGTCGGTAATGTCGAATTCGGCAAAGACGCAGTTGCGCTCGCCGTCCTCGAACAGCTCCTCGGCCTTGATGAGCGGCGCCGCGTACGGGTTCTTGGCGTCAAAGACACCGCGCGTGCCCGAGAGCGCGCGCGCCGAGAGCTCGCCGAGGTAGACCTTGGCCTGGTCGACCTCGGAGAGCTCGGTCACCTCGAAGTCGGCAACGTCGCCGCCGGCGCCCTCCTCCCAGCCCATCTCGGCCTGGAGCGCAGCAAACATGTCGTCCTTCCATGCGAGGTAGTCCTCCTCCATCGACTTGTCGTCGTCACCTTCGCCACGCGGGCCGATACGCTTGGCGCCGAGCTCGGTGAGGCGGTTGTCGACGTTGCGTGCCATGGCGTTGAAGTGCTCGTAGGTCGAGTTGCCAACTGCGAACGCAAGAATGAGCACGGGCCCGAGGCGTGAGAGCGGGAAAGGGCACGCACGACCAAAGACGACGTAGCGGAGGTTGCTCAGGTCGCCTCCGTTGCTGAACTGCGGGTCCTCCTTGAGGAACTCGAGAAGCTGGACGGCGTTGTCGGTCGGCTCGCCCTCACCGTAGGTGGCAAGGCTGAACACGACGAGGCAGTCTTCGGGGACGGTGTCGAGGTTGTCAAAGTCGTAGCTGCGTTCGGGAATGGTGAGTGAGCCTGCTTGTACGAGACAGGTTCACGAACCCGGACGCACTCTTCGGGGTCGCACACGAGAGACGAGAGGCCGAAGCGAGCCTTTGCCTCCTTGGCGATGCGGGTGCCATAGTCCTCGGCCGTACCCGTCTGCGAGCCGTAGAAGATGACGATCTTCTTGCCCTGTAGTAACAAGCGAGCGCGTCCCGTCAGCCTGTGCAGCTCTGCGGAGGCTTTGAGGCTTGCTCGGGAGATGAGAGTCGAGGTGGGGGCCGCGGCGAGGAAGCGGGCGGCAAACCGACAACCCGCGCCGAGCGCTGCAAAGCCCTTTTCTGGCTCGTGAGAGAGCACCAAGAAGGTACTGCACCGTTCCGGACACAGCCGCGCGCTGCGCTGCACGCGATCGACGCGTCGTGCGACGGCGTCGAGCGAAGACGACTGGCGAGAGCACACGCACGGTGAGGTTGAGGCCTGCGACGAAGTCCCTGCCGGTGTCTACTGCGCCGTTCGAGCCCGCCTGGGCGCCCTTGAGGCCCGCGCCCGCTGCGGGGAGGTCACCCGCCGATGCGGACGACGAGGCCTTGGGGCGGAGGAAGAGCCAGTAGCCGGCAAAGAGAGCGGCGAGGACGACTGCGATCTGGACGGTGCTCGTGGCCATCCTGGAGAGCAGTGCACGGCAAACAGAGGGACCCCGCGAACGGCGCGCAGAGGGCGGGAGAGCCGGGCCACAAAGTGCCGCTCGCGCGTCGGCTTCGACGCGGCGGCGGCGTCGGCGCCTTGCCTCGCTTCCGCCGCGCACCGCCTCCACTTCGCGCCTCGCAGCCGGCATCTACGGTCCCGCACCTATCGCTCCTTTTCTCGGGCGAGTCTGCCAGTTCTCCGACGCACACAACAGAAGAGAATGTCCAGGATCTGCTCAATGCGGGTTGCACTTCCGGACTACCGAGAATAGGAGGCTGCAGACGCAATGGAACCACAGTCAGCGCACTCAACCACAGGGCAAACAGGGCCGGGGACGGCGCGACGAGAGACCGGGAAGCGGACCTGTCTCCAGCGCCTGCTTCTTGTCTTCGTCGGCCTTGACCTTGAGCCGCTTCATCAGCTGCCGCAGAATCGGTGCCGCGCCGGGAACCTCGTCGCGCTCGATGCGCACGTCCATTTCTTGCCATGTCGACGTCGCCGTCACGTCGTCCCAGTGCTCGACGACGTAGTCGAGGAGGACCTCGCGCCACGCGTCGTACAGGACCGAGGCGTTGTCGAACAGCTCGCGGGCGGCGGCGTGATGCGTGATGTTCTGGCTGATGTACGTCAGGCAGACCTGCTGCAGGTGGTCCAGTTGGAGGAGGTGCGCGAGTCGGTAGACCGATTTCGGCGAGACCGGGCACCATGGAGTCGAGTGCGGCTCCTTTGTACAGTCCTGGCTGCCTTCCGACTTGTTGTGCCCAAGGAGCTCTTCTCGCAGGCATTCGTCGCGTGTATGCGCCGCGGACGGATCTTGCGGCCTGCACTTGGAGGTCAAGTCGCCAAATGCGATGCTGCCTGTCTCGAGCCAGCGGATTGTGGCAAAGTATGTCGTATAGGCGGTTGATGTGATGGTGATTTGGCGAAAGCTGTGCTCAGGAACCAGCTCGAGGGTGAACAGCGGACGAGGAAAGTTGTCGAGGAAGAGGTCGTCCAACTCGTCGTCTGAGTCGTGGTAGTCCTTTGACGGCTGCCCCTGCAGCTTGACATCCTGCTCAGGTGCAGCCGAGCGTCTCTGACGCTTCTTTGAGCTGGGCGTGACGGATTCGGCAAAATCGGAGGAAAGGAGGTCCTTGAGGTACGGCGACGAGAACGAGAGAAGATGGGCGGTAGTCCAGATCTCGGCGCCCTTGCTGCCGGCGTTCGGAAAGAACAGGCGGACATTGTGCGGAATGGGCGACCTGGTCATGTCTGCAGCACGCAGCCCGTCAGTGATGCCGCGCCAAAGACGCACAGTGCGCACTAAGTGATTGGTGACTGACCGGGCGTGCGGTCCTCAAGATCTGCGGCGAACGACAGAGGAACCGCCGACCTCTGCCTCATTTTGACAACCAGCGAGTAGCGGCGGTGTTTTGCAGCCACGAAACGGCCTTGCGAGTCCTCCTCTGCCCTCTCCAGCTCCTTCCTACCGACCGAGACCCAGAGTTCGGCGAGTGCGCCAACATCCGCCGACAGCACCTTTGAAAACAGCTGCTCCGCAACGAGTGTACAGCGATTGCCCTCGGTGGTCCAGTACAGTCGGACGTCTGCCGTAGCGTCTCGACAAGCCGACGGTCGGCGGCACTCAAGACCGACAATGCAGTCCTCGTCTGCATCATCAGCATCGGCATAGACGCTCAAGCGCCACTTGCCCGCCATGGGAGTGCTGATATCGAGCTCAGTGTCGATCTTGCGTTTGGTGAGGTCGAGGTTGTCAAGTTCGAAGGTCCAGAACCACTCGAAACCGCCGTCTTACGTCGACTTGAGCAGCTCTGGTCGCTTGCTCGACCGGCGGGACGGACCAACGCGCCCCGACGGGGCTGTCATGCGGGAGACGGGCGGCCGAGGACGGAGAGGCGATGAGGGAACGAGAGGAGCGCGAACGAGCCAGGCGAGTGTGCGTCGCCTAGAGCACGTCTAGGAGCGCTCTGTGAGCCGGTGAGGGTAACCAGCTGGTCTTGCAAGAGGCGGTGACAAGCAGAAGAAGCGAGTTCATCGACGCGGCTCGAGCGCCTCAAGCGACTCGTGCGAGTCTCAGCAGCGCGGGCGAGGCGCGCCCTATAGCTGAATGCAAAGCGATTTCAAAGTCCTACGTGCAACCGCGGAATGGAAACGATGCGGACACGCGACAACCGTCGAGCGAGAGCAACGGCGCTACCCGTTCTAACGTTCTATTGCGTGTCTGCCGCGGCACCCAGCGATGTCTCTGCTTCAGGCCATGCCTGAGCATCTACGTCAGCCGCAGATGGCCTCAATACCTCGTCGCTCCAGCCCAGCGCGCCCTCGACAACCCACTTGTTCCGCTCGCTCGCGTCCTCCCTCTCATCCCACTCCTCGACCTCGTCTTCTGCTGCCGCATGTCGCTCCGCCGAAGTTGGCACATCCCAACCCCACTGCCTCCTCCCGCCGTCGACACCGACCTCGACCCACGGCCCTCGAGGGACAAAGCCGCTCTGCGCCGCCTTGCGCAGGAAGCTGCGCACCGTCCGCCGGCCAGAGTGGAAGCCCGCGCAGATGTGTACTCTCGCGTCACGGTTGCGCGCGAGGAGCGACGAGAGGGACGAGAGGAGGAGGTCGTGCCCCTCGCTGTACCAGAGCGTGTCGGCGAGGAGGATGTGCGTGAAAGGCTGCGCAGAGCTGGTCGGAGAGGGGTGCAGGAGAGTCGAGAGGGACGCAGAGTCGCCCCAGGTGTGGCCTTGAGCGGAGACGCGGGAGCGAATGGCGGGCGAGTTGGGGAAGGCGAGCGGGATGTTCGTGCGGAGGTTCAAGATAATGCCAGGGTCGTCATAGTCGGACAGAACGACCTGTACCATATGAGACAGGGTTAGCAAATACACCGCACGCGGAAGGCTTTGCACGCAAAGACGGAACGCGCGGGCAAGGCGAACGTACCCTTTCCGCACCCATCCGTGCAGCAACGAGTCCTGGTATCCCCGCTCCAGCTCCGAGTTCGAGCACGCCTCCTCCCTCTACGACCAACCTCCGCTCCGTCAGCGCGTCAGCCATCCGCAGCGCCGCATTCCACACGTGATGCGCGAAGAGCGAGTTGACGGCCTGCGGCGGGAGGCGGACCGTGATGGACTCGATACCCGTCGAAGCCGGCGGCGTGTAGGTGTAGAGCTGGAGCGGATCACCGTGCGCCGGGACGTGGTGGTCATACAGCGCCTCGAGGGAATCGGCAAAGAACTCGAGAGCGTCGTCTGGAGAGGGTGACCGCTGTCGCACTGCGCTGGCCTGTGGTGCCGCCATTCTCACTCCGACTGTGCAGGAGGACCTGCTGAACAGAATAGACGCCTTCAGTAAGCTGTCGTTCGTCACGTCAAAGCTGTGTGGACGTTGACATGCCTCGAGGAAGCGGTCGAGATCACTGCAAGACGTGAACAGGCATCAGCTACTACCTGAAACCCTGTCAAACAGTCAATGTGGACGCACCACCGGCTCGAGCCGCTCAGAAGGAGCCTACGTTGCTTGACGAAGTCGACGAGGTGCGCGAACTGATGAAACCCAGAAAGTCGAGCACGGCAAGCGAAAGCGTTGAGCTAGTCGGGACGCTCTTCTAGGCACTGTGAGAGAGTGCCTCGCTGCTCGTTCGTGCACTCGAGTCGCTGCGAGGCGAGGTCAAGCTTACGGTGCAATGTCAACCAACGCTCGCTCCTCTTCCTCCTCTTGACTGCGCCCGAGCGATGTCCAGGTTGGACCTGAAGCCCTTGCACGGGCTCTACCGCACCCTCGACACCGTCGGCGGCGGCGACCTCCCGCACCCGCTCGTCCTCGTCGCCCAGATACACCGCAAACCCCCCTCTGCCCGCACGCCGTCCGAGCCGGGCCCGCTTGAGTGGATCGTCGCGCTCGGCTCGAGGAAGCCCGAGACGCGGCCGGCGCACGACGGGGACGCCGGGCCGGGCAAGAAGCGCAGGCGCAAGGCGGGGCAGTACGAAGAGGAGTGGTGGGAGGCGAGGTGCTGCGAGCGCGACATTGAGGAGCTCCTCGAGGTGCGTGCCGCGCGCATACGTAAGCTGAGCTCAGGCTGACCCGCACGCTGCACGTTGCAGATCAAGGAGTGCGCCATCGCGCCGCAAGCCATGATTTCCAAGATTCGCGAGCGCTGGCTTGAGGGTGCCCTCGCTGTCGACGGCTACAACGAGCACGAGAGTCCGCGTGGTGGGCTCGAGGTGCGTACCACGTGCTCTCGCGTAGAGGCGGGAAAACTGACCGGCCTTACTTTGCTCACAGCTCGTCATCACCATCACGCCTACGCTTCCGCTTCGCCTCGTCCTCGAACCATGCGACGACCCGCCGCTCTCGCTTGCTCCGCTTCTCGTCGAGGTACGTCCTTTGAGTGTGATTCAGGCGCTTCCGTGCTGACCCGCGCAACCGCAGACCATCCCCGCCTACCTCACCGCCTCGACCGACCGCGCCGCCGCGCTCTCGGCGCAGGCTGAACTCGCCGCGCTCCGCGCCGATAACGACAAGCTCTCGAAGCAGCTCGAGACGTACCGCGACGAGCGCAAGCGGCAGAGGCGCGTGCCGGGGCAGCTCAGGCAGAATTCGGGAGGCAGCAACGGCGGCGATGCGGGAGCGGAGGCGCCCGGGATGCCAAGGAGACGGAGCAGCCAGGAGCAGAGCCAGAGTCAGAGTCAGGGCCAGAGCCAGGGCGGGGGTAGCTCGGCGCAGGAACCGGAGGGGCTCATGAGCCCGCCGAAGCAGGTCGTCCCAGGCGGTGTGTTCCTCTGCCCTTTGCCTCTTTGCGTTCCTTTCGGCTGACGCTCTTGCTGTAGAAACTCGCCGTGGCAAGCTCAGGCCCGGAGACGCTGGTTACGCAGGCAGCTCGCGCCGCATCGGGCGCAATCTCGCCGACGACGGGTTCGACGAGGACCCTCCTTCCGACGACTAGCTTCTCGTTTCCTTCCCTCGGATCTCATCTCCCTTGCCGGACCCCAAGCAGTAACCTCGTGTCGTTGTGCCATAGTTCCATCCCTGCATGCAACCTTGCTCTTCGGACCGCGCAAAGAAGGACACGCAGCGAGATGCGGAATGCGTAAGAATACAGAATGCGCCGTTCCCCGTGCGCCATACAACCCCCTCCCGCCTATCCCGATCTAGTGCTTCGGCGCAAACATGGTCTGCAGCGTCCCCTGCCCCTCGTCTGCTGCCTCGCCCTCGGCCGCCTCGCCCGTCGGCAGTGGCCGCGGGTTGCTCGGGTCGAACTCGAGCGGCCCTTGCAGCCCGACGCGGTTCGCGGTCGCTTCGACGCGCTCGGCCGTCGTCATGTCGTGCGTCGGGTTGTAGCGGTCGACGAGCTCCTGCGAGAGAGGGTGGGAGCGCGAAAGCCTCAGTCGATTAGCGAAGCGTCCTTGAGCAGAGTCCAACCTGCGATCATCCGCAGGCCAGTGCGCTCGTGTCTGGCGTGCGACGCACCTTGTGCAACCTACGCGCCTTGAGGAAGAGCACGAGGTTCTCGACGTCGCGCTCGAATCGCCTCGCGTCGTCGCTACCCCGCTCGATCGCACGCCCGCTCTCGAAGAAGACACGCAGGTGCGCCGGGATGGAAGGTGAGCGGGCCGTGCGTGCGTGGATCGACTGGTGTAGGGATGGACGAGGTGGCGGTCAGCGGAGTGGAGCGGAGGAGGAGGAGTGGGTGAGACGCACGTTGGCGACGAACTGGCGCAGGGTCGAGCGGTACAGCTGCGGGAGCGTGGCCATCTTGACAAACGGCTTCTACCGAGCAGGCAGCGGACGGGAGAAGCAAGCAAGGATCGCGGCTGATGAGGACGAACAGGTTGCACCTCGACGAAGTGCTTCACACGAGCGGGGCGCTTACTTGGAAGCCCAGCGATACGCTGTGACTTTGTGTGTCCCGGCTGGTGCGCTTCACGGGCTGCGCCTGGCCTTTCCGCCTTTCGGTCGGCCTCATCGCTTCTCCAGCTCTCGCCGGATCTCCTCGCTCACACAGCGCCAGACGGGCGGTCAGTCACTCTCACTGCTATGTATTGCTGTCGAGTAGTCGCTGCAGCCGTCGCGCGCCCCGATCCGGCGGCTATCGAGCTACTCGGCCTCGCCTTCAAGCGCGACCGCATCCGGCGCAGCGGCACGACGCGCCGCACTTGCAGTCGCTCGGGCCCGAGCAGCCGCATGAGCCACTGTGAGGCCGTACGGGACTCGTCAGTGCTGCTCGGACTCGCTCGCGTGATCGGCGCAGCGCTGGAGGGAGGGTGAGGGACGTACCGCGCGGCAGCGACGAGCGCCGGGCGGGAGCAGTCGCACGAGGCGCAGCCGCATGCGCCCGGAGCGCACTGTTCGAGGGAGTGCGTGTCAGAGTGCGGGTCAGCGAAAGGACGCGGAGCGAGGCGAGGCGAAGAGGGGGCTCACGCAGCAGGAGGAGCGGGAGACGGTGCAGGAGCTGCGAGGTGTCGAGGGCAGGGAGGTGCGTCAGTCGCGCGCTGCTACTGCTGTGCGTGAACAAGGGAGGGCGGCGGACCAGGCCATGTTGTCTGTTTGAGGATGAGCTGCGAGGGTGAACGAGGTCAGCCAACAGGCTCGACGAAGATGTGGGCTCATTCGGCAGCTCACTGGGTGCTGGAGGTGCTTTGATCGATGCGAGTCTGTGTAGGAGGGCAAGAGGAGAAGTGGCGCCAGCGCCACTGATATACATGCCTCGACCTCGATAAATCGCGCACCCGCACAACCCGCGCGTCGCCACTCCGACCTCTCGAATATGCTCTTCTCGCAGAATACGCTCGTCCTTGAGACTCTTCCGAAATTGCTCGGCACGCTTCGGCTCCGAAACGTGCATCAATGTGCCGTTCCATGCGTCCGCTGCTCGCTTTGCTTCGCGCTCGTCAATCTTCGCAGTGTCTAACGCTCTTTGTGAAGGGTCATTTGTCTTTCGCTATGACTGCGCTCGGCTACGACGCTTATATATTTCGGCCAGCCTCGGCTGCAGGTGCAGAAATTGCGTCAGCAGGGAGGGCTCGGAGAGCGGTGCGGATACTTGCGTCGAGTTTGGTCTTCGGCTGTGGAGGAGGGCACGTGGTCAGCCGCTTGCACCCCCAGCGCACTCAAACGCGGCCAGAAGAGGGATTGCCAGGCGCACCTTGCGGTTTGTGAGCCCAAGTCGCTTCAGCTCCGCGTAGATGTCGCAGCCAATGCTCAGACGCGGGCCGTACTCGTCGATGCCGCGCTTCTCGCCCGACTTGGGCGAATGATAGACAACAGGCCAGTAGGTGAACGACACGGGACGATGGTTTTCCAGAGATGGAGCTGGATGGTCGATGAAAAGGCCGAGTGTCTCGACGTAATCGCTGAGGTAAACATGGCGGCAATTAAATGCCTTGGTGTACCTGCTTAGCGCTAAATGGATGAGTCTGGGTTCCGCAGCCTAGAAAGAGACAGTTGTCACCGGACGGACATGAGTAGTTGCGGCATGTGTATGTGAGCATGTCCGTCGCTATGTTCGAGCGGACGGCCATTGGTCCGCAGGTGGGAGTCATGCGTGTCTACAGGGAACCACTTGGCAGCATTGACGAGGTTGTGTCGCTGGAAATGTCAAGGTCAGAGGCGAGTCACGCCGTGAAAGAGCACGTGGCAAGCACCTTCACCTCAATGAGAACAAGCGCTATCTTCAGTCCCAGCTTGCACTCATTATTGCCGGCTGCCGGCTGCTCTATCAAGCTGAGACTGAAGTCAACATAGCCCTCTGGAGGACGGACAGAAATTTAGCATTGGCTCTGCGGCTTACACTCAAAACAGCCCAGCCTCTGGCAAACGCACCTTTCTTGCCGGCATATACCTCGCTGAAGATGGCAATCCTGAAGTAGGGCCGGTAGTCGGCGTGGATGAACGAGTTGTACGAGTCCAGGCTTGGATTCACAAAGTTGGCAATGAACGCGCCCCTGCAATGCACAGAATGCTCAGACATGAAACCGGCATGAAGAACGTCAGTTGAGGCCACACACCCAACGTCAGCCTCGTTATTGAGGATTCGGAAGACTTGGGGGATAGCATCGTGTTCCTCAGGTGCGAGCAAACTCAGCACCTAGGCGAAGTGACCGCTCTCCTCACGCTTCCGCACGTTAGCGGAATCAAAGAGCTGCAACTCAACGTTGGCGTACGCGTCGATCTTGTCGGTAGGTGCCTTTTGCCGCTTGTCACGATCCGTCGCCATGCGATTCATTGTAGGTTGACGTTTGACGGATGCAATGGCACAGCGCTCGGGGCGCACCGTCAGAATACGCATTGCTGAAGCGGTACTCGGCTGGGGGGCATGTGGGTGCAGAGACAAGAGAATGTCGGCAGACTGCAACACAAAAGGTCATCAGCAAGCCAGACACCAGGCTGTGAAGAGCGCGCGATCCCTTGTTCTTGGTCTGCCTCTTCACGGCGTCACGCCTGGCGTTGATCGGGCTGGCGGCCACCCTGCGCGGATTTTTGATACCCAAGGAGCGGAGGACGGAAGTGCGAGGGAGCGGGAAGAAGGGTAATGGCGAGTGCAGCATGCTCAAGCCACTCTCGGATGAGAGGGGCGCCCCAGGCTCTGACACACCACCTCGGCGGCTCTGCGGCAAGAAGCACTGCATGCCTGAAGCGAAGCAGGAAGCAGAGCGGAAGAGGCAATGTCGAGCATAACGACTGTTGCGGACATTCCCGCGAGAGGGTCGGACACAGCCCGGCTCTCCTGTACGTCAGACAGGAGAGGAGCTACTAAGGGGCGCAGCACAGGTCTTGCCCTCCGTCATGCAAAAAACCCGGCCTTGAGCAGATTGAGAAGGCCGACAAAGGACAGCGACACTGTCGGCTTCGACGACTATGCACGGGCAAAGATGAGCAAATCGAGCAGAAGCCACAAAACGCTGGCAGAACAGAGCGAGCCTGCGCGTCAGCGGACCCGTGCACGGTCCCCGAGAACGGACGACGACGGACGGCAGTGCTCGCCGTGACCGAAACGCCCCTTGTCCTTCTGTCACCGCTCGCCATGAGCGACTACGTGAGTGACAGCGACAGCAGCAGCGACGCACAGAGCATCCTAGAGATGCCGCTGCCGTACGACCCGGCCGACTACCCCGAGTACATCCTCCACCGGCCGACAGAGGAGGAGCTTGAGGCGATGGAGGCCGCGAGGGAGCCGGCTCTTTGCGATCCACTCAGGCGAGGCCTGACGTTAGCATGGAACGGTCCGAATCGCCACCCTGAAAGTCTGCCGCCGATCGACTACCCCCTAGCGACCACACCGGACCCTTCGCCGCACTCGCCTCGTCCGCTCGTCCAGCAACTGGTCGCACCCGACTCTCCGGCGAGCGGCGGACCAGGGTGGTCGCTTCGCCTTGTCGAAGCAGTCCAGGCGGGCGCCGAAAAGTGGTCGCAGGTCTGGCGTTGCAAGATCGTCGACGAGTCCGGCACGGTGCTCAGCGAGGGGGGATCCTCAAGCTGTATCAACAGTCGCTCTTCCCTCTCCCGAATCTCGAGGCATCTTCGCCTGAGTACGATGGATGGAACTGGTACCCGGCGAGCCACCTCGAGAAGCGTGAAGCGGAAGCATGCAGGTGCGTGCATCCTGTGGTCTGCCACCTTCCCCCTTCGTGCTCATGACCGCGTTCTCTGCTTCCTTAGTCTGCTCAAGGCTTACCAAGGACGCGAATTGCCGGTCTGCTACGGCTTCTATCGCTTCCGAGCTCCCTGCGGCGAAGAAGTCGTCGGCGTCGTTCTCGAAGACCTCCTGGACATCACCGAAACTCTGTACGACCTCGCGATTCGTGAGGACTACAAGAAGCGTTTCAACATGGCAACGCTCGATAAGCTGGTGCGCGGCACATCATGACATGAATTCTCGCAACTCTCACGCTCATCGCGCTTATTCATCCGCATCCCCAGATGACGGCTTGCTTCGACGTCCAGTACCGCCTGCAGAACCAAAAGATCCAGCGCACTGCCACGTCAGTGTCCAACATTCTTGTTCCCAGCCAGTCGTGGCCAGCAGACCCTCTTACGATCATCGTCGGGTTCAGCAAGTGCCGCCACGCGGACCTTGACCGAGAGACCTCCGAGCTCTTCGCTGCGCGCTATCACCTCCAGAAGCGCTACGTTCCGCTGCGGCCGTACTGGCCGCGCGAGCACGATCAGAGCTGCCTTTTGGCATTTTTCGGCCACCTCGTCACCGACTCGCCGGTCGGCGTAAAGGATTGGGAAGAGATGGAGAAGCGGCGCAAGAAGCTGCCATACATTGGGCCGGTGCACGGCTGGCGGCGCCGGGAGGAGTGGGAAGAGGAGGTGGAACAGTGGGAGCGCGAGCGGGCGCTGGTGCGCGAGGGTGAGAGGGCGGAGTCGACGTGATAGGTACATAGTATGCATGCGCAAAACCAACGGACGGCGAAGCTCGAGGTAGCAGAGGAGAGGCAGTGGCCAGGTCAGGACAGCGCGTGAGGACATGACGAGAGCAGCAAGCTGGAAGCGGAACTCAACACGGTCTCTCGTCGCGCATAGCAAAGCGATCATGCAGCCCGATGGCGCCCTCAGCTACCACCTCGCCCACACGTCGGGCGGCAGTACCCTGCCCATCGCCTCGGCGTGCATCCTCACCTCGTCAAGCTGGTCCTTCTCGACTCTCCTCGCGTCCGCCTCGCCGGCGATGACCCACCTCGTCACGTCCGCCTCGTCCCTCCCGCGCGGGTCAAACTTCTCGAGGCTGACCTCCTGCGCGCGGAAGTTGCGGAACACGGCGTGGCGCACGCGCGGGCTCGGGAACGCGAGATAGTCGCTCCGCTTCGGGTCGCGCACGGCGAGCGGCGAGAGGTACCACGAGCGCGAGCACAGGACGACGAGGTTGATGAAGCTGTCGGGCGAGGTCGAGTGCTCGGCGCTGGACGAAGTGAGGGGGACGTCCTCGAAGGCGCGGCAGGACCCGCCGAGGGAAGTGAAGGTCGAGAGGACGGTGGTGAGGATCGCAAGCGAGGAAAGGGAGGAGAGCGTTCCGGCAAAATTGAGGGCGAGAATGCCGGATGGGTGCATGAGCGAGGCGAGCTGGCTAAGGAAAGGCGCGGTGAAGAGCGAGGCGGGGACGGCGCCACCAGTGAACTGCGAGAGACGATCGTATCGGCAATCAGCGCAGCTATAAGGGACGATCCAGCACGCACCACGTCGTGCAGGATGTAGTCGAACAGCTGCAGGAGGACAAGTCAATCCGTGACCGGAGACGCCAACTGCGACTCAATGCAACGCACCTTTCCCTTCCCCTGCTGCTCTCCGACCCACTGAACCGCATCGACGAGAGCTACTTCGCCCGCCCTGACGTCGTTCACGCCGAAATAATTCCGAGCAAACTCGTAGACGACGGGGTCGATCTCGACGAGCGTGAGGTTGACGCCGTGCTGCGTCAGTGCACGCGCGCAGAGACCGGCTCCGAGGCCGCTGCGAGTGCTCTATCTTGTCAGCAACAGGGTGAGACGTCCTTAAGGGGTATGAAAGGCGCACATGACCAAGCCTTGCTCGGGCGACTGTCGCGGAAGGTCGGCGGGAGGGTCGACGAGGCGCACAAGCTCTTGCAGGATGAAGGTAGACTGTGGATCCGCCAGAGCAAGAATGAGCCCGGGCGGGCGAATTAGCGATAATGAAGGGAGCGGTATGTAACGCACATAGATGCTCTCCGCCCTCCTGACAACCTCCTTCTCGCTGACATCTCCCAGCCCGCTTCGTCTGGCAGCCTTCAGCTCCGATCTGCTCGGCCCAACCCAGAGTCCGCCCAGGAGCGAGTGGTCCGCCCGCAGATAGCGGAACGTCATCTCCCCTCCGCCCGCCTCTTCGCTTTCCCCGCCAGGCATGTTATACTCGCCCACCGTGACCCATCCCGTGACGCTCTTTCGAGCAGCGAGGATGCCGGGCGGAAGCGTGTGCGGCGAGGTCGGGCAGTGAGACGACATGAGCGCGACGCCGTGCGCGAGCGCAAGGACGGCGCTGAGGAGGGCGAGGCGTGCAGTGAGGGAGGTGAAGCGCGAGGTGAAGCGCGGCGGGGTGGACCGAGCACGCGGTAGGCGCGGGATGTAGGTACAAGGTGCAAAGAGGGCGGTTAGGGCGAGGAGGAGACCATGCGTTTGGAGCTGGCGAATCGAACTCGTGAGTTGGACCGCGTTCATCGACAGAGATGGCGATGACGCACGATGAAGCATTCCGGAAAGACTGGAAGCAGGCTGCTGCAGAAGCTTCGTATGGGGGGGAGGAGCGAGATGAAGTAGGCGAGCGGCAGGAAGAAGCGTGGAAAGAAAGCCTGGCACTGGTTGCGAGCGAAAGCATCAGAACGGCGCCTCTGCTGGAGGACATCGCCATATAGCGCACCTCCTTGCACGACAAGCTATTCCGGAGCCAGATCCAGGTGAAGAGCGTCGGAACACCGTCGACGAGCAGCCGACCGACGAGAATCCCGATCGACGGAGCGAGCTGGATCAGCCATTCGCCCCTCTCGCGCACGATGCCCTCCGTCACGATCTTCCACACTCCCACGGCGAGCCAGCAGACGCGCCAATCGAGCGGCATCGCCGGCGTCCATCCCCTTACCACGACGTCCAGGACGAGGCCCGAGAGCACGACAGCATAGGTCCGGCCAAGGACGTCAGGCGCGTGCAAAGGCGCACTGCTGAAGAGTGGGATGAGCGAGTCGGTGGCCGCCCTGCCGAACCAGAAGGGCGCCGTCGAGACGAGGACGGCGATGAGGCGGACGAGGGAAGAGGGTCGGGCGGGAGACGGCGGTCGAGGCTGCTTCTGTGGCTGGGCGGGTCTCCGAGCCATCTCGTCGCCCTCTCCGCCTTCAAACAGGGGACCAGGAGCTAGTCTGGCGAGGCGAGGACGGGTCGAGGTTGAAGGAGGCGATGCAGCAAGCTGCGTCTCGCACTCGCAGCTCGAGCGAGTCCCGGTCAAGTCTGTGTAGCGCTTTGCGGCACCTTCCTTTCCCCGCTCACTCAGCTCACGCGCCCTCTCGGCGGAGGGACGGGGGTCGGCAAGAGCAGCGAGTCGCGGCGACGCCAAATCGAGCGTTCCCCTCTGTCCACTCGACCCTGCAGGCGCAGGCAGCAGACTGAGGAGATGCTGGCAGCACGAGCACGTCTGGCGCAGACTCGGCCAGTCTCGCTCGCTTCGTCGTGGGCGCGCTCGTTCTCCCTCTCCGCTCCGCTCGCCGCTCCGCCGCCCGTCATCGGCTCGGGCCCGGCGTACCCGCGCCACCTCCTGATCCACGCGAATCAGCCTGCGACGAGCTGGCCGTCGCATCTCGAGGCCGTTTCGCCGCTCTACCGCCAGCTGGGCAAGCGCTTCGCCGCACACCCGGGTCTCGCCAAACTTGGGTTCTCGTTCACCGATGCGGGCAGCGAACCGGTAGAGGAGCAGTGGGACGTCACACGGAGCAAGTTTGATGAGCCGCGAGAGGGAGGACGCGAAGAGTGCGTTCGATCTTCTCTTCCGCGCAGCCTTCGCAAGGAGCTTCTGAGGCCTGCTTGGCGTGATACGAGTCACGAGTGTGCACACGATATGAGCTGACGACGAATGATGCGCACAGACGGTATTCGGCGACAGTATATCCCGACTTCTTGCACATCCCCGACTTCTCGCTCTCCTCCCTCGCCTCTTTCGAAGAGCTCTACCTTTCCCTTCCACCATCTGCACCTGCATCAGTCTCCTCATCCTCGACGGAGCCCTCCTCCGCGCCAGTCCGCACACACATCTTCGTCTGCACGCACGGCAGCCGCGACTGTCGCTGCGGCGACCTCGGCGAGCCGCTCTACCAAGCCTTGCTGCGCGAGGTCAGGCGGCGCAAGCTCGGCGGCGAGCTGAGGGACGGGCAGGACGGCGTGCGAATTGCGAGGGTCGCGCATATCGGCGGCCACAAGTGGGCGGGCAACGCACTCGTCTACAAGGATGACGGCAAGGGCTGCGATTGGTGCGCTCGACTATCCTATGGTGCTCTTTCCACGGCAGAGGTCCAGAAATGGACGAGCTCATGGTGTGAGCGCTCGCAGGTACGGCCTTCTGCGCGCTGAAGATGCGCCCAAACTTCTCGACTACGCGACCTCCGCCTCCTCTGTCCCGTGGTACTCGCGCTGGCGCGGCCGCATCAACCTCTCACCGGACGAAGTACGCGCCGAGTACGCTGCGCGACCGGCAGCAAAGGCGGAGGAGAAGTCGGACGAGCCGCGAGGAGAGTTGGGCGAGCGGGTCGAGCTGGTCTTTGTCACGCACGAGGGGGAGGAGCGGAGGGTGAGCGGGTACGAAGGAGAGAGCGTGATGGTGCGTTTCTATCTACTCACTTCTCTGCATTTGTAGCCGCATCTCGTCGTCAAAACGTCGACATGTTGCGTACTTGGAAGCACCGCTCACACTCGTGTCCTCATCGTACAGGAGATTGCTCGGCGACACGACCTTCCCAGTATCCTTGCTACCTGTGGCGGGCACTGCGAGTGCGCAACGTGCCATGTGCACGTCCCGCCCATCTCGCCCTCTGCATCGTCTTCGTCAGATCTCGACTCGTCTGCGCGCAAACCCACGCCGGTACCGCAGCTTGCGCCGCTGCCCGAAGTGACGGACGAGGAGGACGAGCAGCTCGAGTTTGCGATCGGTGCCGACGATGACTCGCGGTGCGTCTTTCGTCTCTTTCGCGCTTCGGAAGGCTTGCGATGGGACTGACCTGTGTCGCGTCTTCTGCTTGCGACCTTCGCAGGCTGGCATGCCAGTTGCCTGTCACCAAAGAGCTTGCCGAGTGGGTTGCGCAAGGCGGACGGATAAAGCTTCCGCGATACTAGAAGCTCTTCGACCAACAGCGTAGACGCATTTGAGCAATTTTGACACAATGCACTAAGAGAATCCAGTCGACTGGTTCATCGCAGTCCCTTCTTTTCAATGCTATTCCCTTCGGCGCACGTAGACCGGACGCAAGCGCGACTGGCGTTGTCAAAAGTCAGTCATGGTCAAAAGACAATGAAGAAAAGACCGACATCAATAGGCTGCGGACTGAGCGAAAGCTGAGAGGAATTAAGTTAGTCAATTTGCCCTGCAAGCGAGCGGGAGGCCAGGGTTGCGGCTCACAGAAGGCTTCGTCAACCCGAGGGACTCGAGTGCACTGAAGACATCGAACGGAATGCTAAGCCGGGGCCCATGTTCGTTTGCAGTGCGCGTCTTCGTCTGATGCAGTGTGATGGGCCAGCAACCGAAGTGGATGGGCTCGCGAGCCCTTTCGGGAGGAGGACCGATCCAGAACCCCAGCGTCTCGACGTAGTCACTGAAGATGATGCGAGGACAGTCGAGTGCTCTGCAGTACCTGGGAGGCGCGATTGAGCTGAGGAACTCTCGTATGCGGCGTCGGGCTCACTTGAGAAGCTGCGGCATATGAATGTAGGAGTGTCCGTCAGACGGAATCAGGGAGCGACCCTTCTTGTAAAGATCCGTTTTGCCCACGGCGGACGGCAGCCATTCTGCATGATTGACGAGATGGTGACGCTGAAGAGGCCATCCTCAACACCCAGACCTGCGCAGATCATGGAACAGATGACGGGAGGCACGCCTTGACCTCGATGAGCACGAGCGCAATCTTGAGCTTGCTCAGGTTGCGACGCTCTGTGCGGTCTGGTGGCTTCCCCACAAGCGAGAGGCTGAAGTTGACGTACCCCTCTGGGAGTGAGCACAGGAGACAAGGTCAGAAAGCGGGTCATAAAGGCCAAAGTGGAATGAAAGCCTGCAAGACTCATCTGCCTTGCCCGCATATACCTCGCTGAAGAAGGCCACCTCAAGAATGCCCCTCATTTCCTCGCGAATGAAGGCATTGTAGGTTTCAAGGCACGGGTTGATGTTGTTTGCAATGAAAGCCCCGCTGCAACAGTGCCGAGAGGTCCGTCAATGAAGTTTTTGATCTGGCAATTGCTGCGGCGCACCCTACATCCGCCTCATTGTTGAGAATGCGGAAAACTTGCGGGAACGTGTCCTGCTCGAGAGAAGAATAGGCCCGAACGGCGCGGGCAAAGTTACTGCTGGCCTTCCCCGTGCGAATAGTCGAGGTCTCAAGTAGCCGCAGAGGAGGTCCTCGGGAGGTGCCGGCCTGCAGCGCCGCCTTCTCCGTCTTGCCCTGCTTTGTTGCCGCTTTATTCGGCGTCGGCGTCCTGACAGTCGTGGCTAGAGCGCACTTTTGAGGCGCAACCAGCAAGATCTGCATTGGCGTTGACTTCAGGATCTCGGGAAGCTTGTCGGTGAGGCTGAGCACGCGGCTCGAGTCCTGCGGTTCCAAACACGCAATTGGTTGGGCACTTGCTGGTGAATGCGGGCGCGCGGCGTGCCGGCTTGTCCTTTTCGCGCACTGTCTCGCGAGCAGTGCTCTGCCTTGTGGTACGTCGCGGGCGATGGTACTGACCCAGCGAGCTCAAAACAAAGCGACGTGGTGTGGGAGTGTATGGCGACTCGATAGCCGGCGCTGAGTGTGGACGATCGTCTGAGCTGCTGCCACCTTCGTCGGCCTCAGCCGCATTGTTGCCCGTATGCGTCCTTGCACGAGTCCGAGGCAAGAACCGCAGCATGCCGTGGCAAGCAGGAATGAAGGTCAAAGCAAAACGCGAGGAGCAAGCTCGGAGCGAGCTTCGCCGTCCCGAAGCGGAGGCCGCAAGCGACGGGGAGCGGTCCTGCGGCACTATCTCCTGTCCGTGATTTGTGAGGTGCGTGCGAGGAAAGGCCGGGAAGGACGAGCAATCGATGTGTTTCAGCTTGAGAAGGCCGATGGCACGAAGGGGCGTAGGACAGCTAGAAGGGCTTATGCGATCGCAAAGGCAGTACACAACAGCAGTGCAAAGGGCAGCAGTGGACGCCGGTGACGCCACCCGCGCACGGGCCTCGAGCCCCAACGGACGGACATGAGGAGCCTCGTGCTCGCCGTGACCGAAGACTGCCCTCGCTTGCCTTCAGTCCGACAGCATGAGCGACCTCGTGTGGAGTGACAAACAGCCCAGTGCACCTCTGCCATACGACCCGGCCGACTATCCCGAGTACATCCTTCACCGGCCAACGGAGGATGAGCTCGAAGCGATGGAGGACGCGAGGGAGCCAGCCCTTAGCGACCCTCTCAAGCGCGGATGTGTACTCGCCTGGAATGGCCCAAATCGTCATCGGGAGAGTCTGCCGCCTAACGACTACCCGCCTGCCGCGACAACCGACCCTTCGCCGCATTCGCCTCGTCCGCTCGTCGAGCGACTGATCGCACCTGACTCTCCGGCGCACGGCGGACAAGGATGGTCACTACGTCTCGTCGAAGTAGTGCAGACGGGCGCCGAAAAGTGGTCGCAGGTCTGGCGCTGCAGCGTCGTCGATGGATCCGGCGAGGTGCTGGACGGAACGATCGCTCTCAAACTGTACCAGCAGTCGCTCTTCCCGCTCCCAGAGCCAGCAAAATCCTTTCCGCACTGCGACAACTGGAACTGGTACCCGGCAAGCCACCTCGAGTCGCGCGAGGCAGAAGCCTACAGGTGCACAAGCTTGCATTCTTCGCATATCTGCCGTTCATGCTGATGCAGCCAACCACAGCCTGCTACAAATCTACCAAGGTCGCGACATTCCGCTCTGCTACGGCTTCTACCGATTCCAAGTTCCGTGTCGAGAAGACGTGGTGGGCGTCGTTCTTGAGGATCTACTCGACACGACCGAGACCCTCGCAGAGCTAGTCGTACGCGAAGACTATCACAAGCGCTTTGACATGGACAAGATCGATGCGTTGGTGGATTGTTCGGCGCGCACCTCTTGCTTTTTGCGATGCTGATCCGCTTCCGTCTGCAGGTCACACCGACTCGCCCATCCTCTTCCGTCACTGGCGCAAGATGGAGAAGAAGCGCAAGAAGCTGCCATACCTCCGCCTCGACGAGATTTAGCTCATAGCTGTCCAAGGTGCAACCGAGAATGTGACTCATGCAGCGGCCCGAGGAAAAGCGGAAGAGGCGTGTCAGAAGATTGCACGGCGCGCGCTATGTACAAGCAAGTCCCTCCGGGCCAGACAGGCAGACTCGGACATATGGCACTTATGAAAGAGAGTAAGCTGGAGCACGAGAACAATCTGGAAGCTCGGCACAAATCAGCGCCCGGTCTCAGGAGCCGCCAGCGGAGTCGGGAATAGCGAGCGCACACGATAGCGATCGACCTAGTCGCCCTTGGCCATGATCTCCCTGCACAGACGCATCGCTCATCAGCTCATCTGGCAAGCGCAGCCTGCCGCGGCACGCGACGACGCTACTGGGTTGCACGGAAGGCAGGGCAACGCACTTGAGTTTCTCCTCCTCCATCTCCTGCTCGTGGCTCCCATGAGCGACGTGCATGCTCGTGTGATGCTCCGAGTCGCCCTGCTGGTGTCCGAGTCCGTCGTTCATGTCGCGCTTCAAGCCGCCCGAGCCGCTGTCGCCCGCGAAGGGCGAGCCTTCGTCCGTCTCGAACGCGAGGGGCTGCGGCGGGTCGCCTGGTGGGTCAGCGTGGTCCTCCGAAGCCACGAAAGTAGACCGAGCGCACGTCGACGTTACCCGTCGGGACGACACGAGCGCGCTGGCTCGCGCCGGCGTCGAGGTGGGGAAGGTGCTGGGGCTCGTCGGACCTGCATCGCAGCGGTCAGCGCAAGGCAGTGTAGGCTCGAACCAGCAGCTGTAGGGCCTCACATGGTGCTCGTGAAGCTCGCAGAGGTGTCGGAGAGGCGAGAGAGGCGAGGTCAGGTGGCCGCGGGAGGCGATGAGCGCATTGCCGACTCGACTGGCTCGCACAGCTACGACGACGGCGACCCCCGCCTCGCCGGGCTGTAGCGCGTCTCCTCCTGCCCGCTGACCTCATCCGCACTCCGATCTTCGCTGCCACTCCTGCGGCGCTGCATCCGCCGAGTCCCCGCGTCCTCGTCCTCACTCCCGCTCCTCCCCTCTCCGCTGCTGTAGCTCCACTCGCTCCCACTCCCGCCCCTCCTCCCCCGTCCGCTCCTCCCAAGCTCCATCCGCTCCTCATCCTCTCCCTCGCTGTCCGAGTCTGCCGCACCCGTGTACCGCTCTCGGTCCGACATGCCCCCGCGCCGCTTCGCTCGCCCGAGCGATGACACCTGGTCGTAGTCTCCTCCGCCTCCGCCAGCGTGCTTCTTGAGCGCGCGCCAGGTGAAAAGGACGTTCAGGCCCTGCAGAACGAGCGAGAGACCGAGGATCTGGTCGGCGGGAAGAGTCAGCATGCGAGAGCGGTGGATGCGGGGGAGACTGGGAAGCGCACGACGGCCACGACGTAAGGCATGACGCTCCCGGCGCACGCCGACCAACCCGATGTGAGGGTGTTGCTACGGCAGTGGGAAGGGTAAGCGACTTTCACGAGCACGAGGACGAAACGCCGAGACGAACCAGATGTCGACACCTCGGCCCGTTCCGCCCCAAAACCACAGCACACCGCAAGCGAGGCCGAAAGCCTGCGGCGCGCTCAGCAGTCCGTCAGAAAGGGGGGACTGAGCCGGAATCTGGGGGTGGGCACGCACCAGGACAGTCCAGGGCAAGCCGTCGAGCCACTTCCCCGGCAAGCACCGCGTGCAGCCCGAGCGAAACGACACGAGGAACGTCCAGACAGACAGAACGAGAGTGAACCAGGTGAAAATGGCGACGTAGGGCGCTAGTGAGAGCCAGGAGGAGCGGATGCCGGGCCTGCGCAGCCGAGAAGTCAGCGCCGTTCGAGCGAGACCGAGAGAGTGCACGCACGTCAGGCCGCCAGCAATGACGGCGAGGAGGGCCGCGTTTACGCCCTACATTGTCGAGCGAGGATGAGGCGTTGGTCCCTCGTCGACGTGAGAGGGGACCCGCACCTGGAGGATGTGAGCCCACGGGATGCGGCCCGCAGCAAGTAGGCACGGACACATGACAGAGTAGGTGGACAGCAAAGGCTGAAGACTGAATGGAGGAACGGGCTCAGTAGAACGCGCGAGACAGCAGCGTCCCTCCCGCCGTTCGCCCGCGGAAGGCGCGGAGAGGAGAGCAGACAGTCACGAAAAGAGGCTCGAGCGAAGGCACAGGAGCGAAGTGAGGGTTACGACAACACAAGAGACGGGGTTGTACAGCGAAAGGAACAGGAACGTAGACACTTAGAGCGAGGCGCGACCGAGGAGGATCTTGAGGTCGAGGAGGACCTGCAGTGAGGGATCGTTAGCGGGCCCGATCCCGTTCCATCTCGCGGAGGCTCAGTCTTCTGCTGTGCAGTAGACTGCCGTCCCACGAGAGCGAGGACAGCAGGGACGCACGTGCCGCAGCGCCCTCGTCCAGCTCTCGTCGCTGCCGAATTGCAGCTTGATAGACACGTCGCCTATGCGGTCCTTAACGACGCTGCGCATGATCAGAGCCGCGTCAGCTACAGCCTGACAAGACTCCGAGCATCTCAGGTCCGCCCCAAGCGAGGCGCGACCTGCGATCCGCAAGCCAGCAAGCCGCAGCAGGACAGCGCGACTCACGCGTGCGGCAGCCGGACGCGCCGGTCGCGGCTCGTGACCCACTCGCTGAGCTGGCGGAGGCACTCGAGGAAGGCGACCATGGCCTGGTCGAAGCGGCGGTTCTGGAGCAGACGCGTGACAGCAAAGTCGCCCGAGCCGTACCTGTCGTGTCGAAGGGAGGGGGCAGCAGTTGTCAGGCTCTAGACATTCTGGGCGCATGCGTTGCACGGTTCGCAGACGAGATTTGCAACACATCGCTGCAAGATATCAAGGCTGACAACACGCACAATTCGAGCACCGCCACGACCTCGCCCTTCTCGCCGAGCTTCTCGATGCGCGAGAAGCTTCCACACGGCACGAGGCGGTGGCCTTGGAACGTAAAGCCGAACTTGCGCGCGATTGTGTGAAGGAGGAGGGTCGTGTGACCCCAGGCGGCGTTGATCTCGGGCCATTCGACCTGTGGGAGCGGGTCAAACAGGTTCGTCACTTTTCGCGTCAAGGGAAGAGGTGGAAAGACGTACAGAGACGCCTGGAAGACGGCCGAGGCGGAGACCGTTGATCGTGCCGAAGCCTGCTTCCTGGCCGATGCAGAATGCATCGTCTGCGGAGCTCTTCGTTAGCACGGCTCAAGGCGCGGAGGACACGCGGTATTGCAGTGAAGCAGCCCGAGCGAGTCCGCGTATTCGAACCTGAGCTTACTGTAGACATTTGTCCGCTGCAGCTTGTCGAGCTCGCGCTGCCCCGCCGCCAGTCGCGTCTGCAGCGCATTCTCGCGGTCCTGCAGCTCGTCGCGCTCGAGGACGTAGAGCGAGTGCTGCCGCCAGAATCTGCGGATGGCTGAAGGTTAGTGACGGTGCGAAGCGCTCGAGCGTACGGATGCGTGTGAAGGCGCCGCGAGGGCAGCTCTCGGCGCAACCGTTGCTTGAAGAGCCTGCACTCACTCGGCTTCCTCCCTCGCAAGCTCGGCCTCTTCGGCGTCGAGCGCAGCTTTATCGTCTGCGAGCGCCGCCTTTTGCGCCTCGACCGCCTTGAGTTCGCTGATTGCGTGCGACTCGGCTTTGCGGAGCTGTGTGGGTACGCGAAGGTCAGAACATCACGATCAACGATCTTCAGGAGCAGTGGCGAGCCGTTGCAGCTTGCGCTAGGGCATGCCGCGGACGGATGCGCTGACGCACCTTGGCAATGTCCTTCTCGAGCGCGACCCGGAGGTCGACGTCCTCACCCCCCGCAGCCTTCTTCGCCTCGTCCCTCCTTCTCAGCACGTCCTTCTCGAAGCCGAGCAGGCGGTCGCGCTCCTTCTTGCCCTCGTCGAGTTCGTGCGCCATGAGCGAGAGGAGGACCTCCATGCACTCGGTGCACAGCGGGTGGTCGACGCTCGACGTCGCCGAGAGCAGGCTGTACAGCGCATTGAGCTGCGAGAGGTGCGGTGTCAGGTGCGGCGGGGCGGCGGCGTTGGTCGAGGGTGCGCCGGTCGAAGCAGGGGACGAAGTGGGGTCAGCGGCGCTGCCTGGACTGCCGAGCGCAGGCGGCGGGCGCAGGACCGAGTCAGTGAGGACGACGAACGACTCTGTCGGACCCAGCGAGCGCGGGAGAGTCGGCGGATGCGCGGCGTGCGCGGAAGCCAGGGACGAGGGAGGGACGACGACGCGCTGCGGCTGGGCGCCTCCCTGGCCCGCCTGCTGCTGCTGCTGCTGCTGCTGCCTCGTAGCGACTCGGTAGAGCGGCTGCAGCCCAGGCGGGACCCTGCTCGTGCGCGCCGTGCCCGTGCCGGCTGCTCCAGCCCGCGCGAAAGCCGCCGCGGCGGTCGCCCCTCCCGCGCCCGCCGAGTGTGCGGCTGGGTGGGGGATGCGCTCCGAGGCCGAGAGGAGGTCGTAGGCGGACGGCGAGAGCGCTGCGAGGCTGTCGTCGATGCTGGGCGCGGTGGTGGTGCCCCCGCCCGACGCGGCGGCAGCGCGGGGACGCGCGAGCGAGGCGGGAGAGGGCGCAGCGAGGGACGAGGGCGCGAGGGGCTGCCTGCACCGCTGGCACGACGCACTCGGCATCGCGAATCGCCAGAGATGGGGAGGTGGAGGGGAGCAAGTGTAGGGCAAATGTAATGGGGAATACACTTGGAGGCGAATACAACCGGGGCAATCCACCGCTCTCGCTCTCTCTCGACCACGAACTCGCCGCCTGGACTCGGGCGAGCGGGGACGCGCTGCTTCTTCCGGGCCACACGCTGCGCAGGGGGCCTTGACTGCGCCCATCCTGCCCGCCATGGACCCGCCCCCGCCTCCCGCTCCGCATCCGCCGGGCCCTTCGCTCGACGCGGCCCCGCCTCCGCCGCCTCCTGCACCGGCGCTCAAGGCTGCGCCGGGCAAGCACCGCGACGCTGCCCCGCCCGACGACGACCCGAGCCTCGACGCAGAGCTCCCCGTCGTCCTGCAGGACCTCGTCCCCCTCAGCTACCTCATCGACCGCGTCGTCGCAGATGCCTATGCCGACCTCGCCAACCTCGTAGAGACGTGCGTAGAGGCCTCACGCTGGCGGTCACACGAGTCCCGCTGACCTGGTTTGACGGATGCAGGCTTCCGAGCCAGAACGACCAGGCGCGGAAACGGGCCATTGTCGACTATG
The DNA here is from genome assembly GCF_050403205.1 of Rhodotorula paludigena. NCBI lineage: Eukaryota > Fungi > Basidiomycota > Microbotryomycetes > Sporidiobolales > Sporidiobolaceae > Rhodotorula > Rhodotorula paludigena. The sequence continues at coordinate 43,617 of NW_027481392.1, read as the reverse complement.
TCCTGCACACCCGCAGGCAGGTGCTCAAGCTCCTCGTCCTGACACGATGGAGCACCGAGGCGGACCGCATCGGGAAAGCCATGGTGCGCTGCAATGTCCCTTTCCAACTACGCCGCTGTCTCTCCGGTTCGCTGACCCGCATGCCGCTCGCGCAGAACATTGTCGGCTTCCTCTCAATGCAGAACCACGCCATCGACGCTTCCGTTGCCGCCCTGACCGACACGACGACCATGCTCTCGGGCGCCCGCGTGCGCAACTACGACCTGTCGTCCGCCCTCGCAGTCCTCAGCACGGGGACGTACCCTGCGCTTCCCTCGTCTCTGCGCGAGCCCTTCGAGTCGGGCAGCGCGCCGCTCGACGATGCGCAGGTGCTCGACACGCTCACAGAGGTGGACGATGTCCTGCGCTGGCGGCTCGTCATGGGACGCGAAACCATCCCACCGCCCATGACTCGCGTCCCGTGGCGCATCCACGATGGGAGGGTCACTTTCGTCGTACCGGGGTTGTGGGAGGCGAGCTTCACGTATGGCGGAGGCGCCAAGGACGAGGACGAGGGGCAGGAAGGCGCAGAGTGGTTCCTCCTCGGCGTCAAGTTCCTCTTCCGCGTGCGCGACGCTCGAGGGTGTGAGTTTCCGCTTCTCCCTCCCGCCTCGATGCGCGAGCGGCGTTTACCTCCTTTTCCTCTCCTGCTCGCGCGCTCTTCCCGCCGCCCTCTCCAGCTTGGGCGTCGACTCCGCTCGGGCCGCTCAAGGAGCACCTCATCGATATGTGCAACCGCGAACTGCTGCGACGACCTTACTTCCCACCGCCAGAACCGCCCTTCGGCGCCGCGCCTTCGCCGCCCGCACCCGCACCCGCAGACGCAGCGGCACCAGCGCCTGCGGCAGACGGGGAGGGTGAAGCTGAGGCAGGCGCAGGAGCGGACCCGATCGAGTCGGACAAGGTCAAGGAGGCGCGGAGGAAGGACGAGCGCGACGAGATTGTGCGCAGGCGCAGGCGTGACAGGCCGCTGGATCGGGCGTACACGTTCCTGCGTGCGTCGCGTCTTTCGTTGCGCTTCTCGTGCCTCTTCCTGACGTGGAAGCGATGCGTACAGAACGACTTGCACTGTCGTACCAGCTCGAAGCGGTCTACTCGACGGCCGTGCGGCTCGCCGCAACGAGCTGGAGCGGGAACCTGAAGGTCGAGATGTCAAAAGAGCGCGACGAAGTGCGCGTCGAGTACTGGAGGTGCGCAACTCCCTTCTATGTCATGGGCGAGTGACTGATCTTGCTGGCCTGCTCCAGCTACAAGCCGGAACTCCCTGCCGCCCAAGCAGGGCGCGCTCCTCCTGCCCAGGCAGCGCGAAGCGGCCCCGGCGGCGCTCTCATCTTTTCAATCCGTCCTCCTGCCTCTCCATCCGACGCCCCCGCCGCTTCTGCACCTGCCGTCGCCGCGCCCGCTTCGCGCATCGGCGCCCGCGAGCACGCGCTGCAAGCCGCCCTCTCCTCCGCCTCATCGTCCTCCGCATCCCTCGCCGATCCGCCCGCAGCTGATGTCGCAGACGCGGCCCCTCCCTCGCCCGACGTTCCGCTCGCCCTGTCCGTCTCGTGGCAGCCCCCCTCGTCCGCCTCGCCCCCTCCCCCCGCCGCGCACTCGCGCCTCGCCTCGCTCCCGCTGCGCCTCTCGGCGTCGCTCGACCTCGAGGCGCTCCTGCGGCGCGTGACGGCGATCCACGCGCGCGAGACGGTCGAGCGGCTCGCGGAGGTGGTGCGCGGCGCGCCGGGAGAGAAGGAGAGGGGCGCGAGGGTCGTGTACCCCCCTGCTGAGGGAGTCGGTGCGGAGCGTTTGGACAGAGAGGATGGGATGGAGCTAGACGACGAGGACGCGGAAGAGGACGAGGGAGAGGAGGGAGAGGCGGACGAGGAGTCGGAGCAGGTCCCGCACCTGCTCCTTCCGCTCGTCGGCTCTCAGGCCCTCTCGGCGCACATCAACCCCCTCTCAGGCCGCTTCGAGCTCCGCCTCGCCTCGACCGCCGCATCAGCGAACAGCGCAGAGGGCGACGCCGCGTCGGCGGTCGTCGAGCAGCGGTTGCGCGCCGCGGCCGAGCGGATCGACTTTGAACGGTTCGTGCCGGCACCGCCACCGCCGGGTGTGGGTGGAGCTGTGGCGGCGGTGGACGGAGAGGTGTGGATGCGCGGTGTTGCGGAGGTGGTCGCGAGATTGAGGGCATCGGTGCGTTCGGCTCCCGCTCATTTGCCCTTCTCTGCTTTTCGGAGACTGGAGGGGCACTTTCGCGGGTGCATGTTGCTCAAGTGCTCAAGCGTCTCGCCGCACAGACCATTCTCGACGACCTCGACACTCTCCTATCCCTTCTCTCGCTGCCCTTCTCGTCCCCCGCCGTCCGGCGCCTTCCCCTCCCCGCCCGCGAGCTCGCCAAGTTCGGGCCGCCCTTCCCGACCCCAGGCGCCGCAGGGCGCACGAGCCTCCTCTTCGTCCCGCTTTCGCTCGCACCCGCGGCTACGCCTGCCCCGAGCGGGCTCGGCACCGAGTCGTGGTTCGTCGTGTTTGTCCTGTTCGACGATGGGTTCAGGGCCGCGCTCGTGCGCATGACCGAGGCGAGCGACGGGATGAACTCGTTCCTCGAGGTCGGCGAAGTGGGGTGGCTTGGTGCTGGTGCGGGAGGGGAAGCGGAAGGGAAGGGCAAAGAGCGCGAGACGGGTGGAGAAGGCGCGACGAACCTGGGCTTCGAGGTCAAGGGCGAGACGGTGCGGGCTCTGTGGGCTTACTGCGTGTACGTTCTGTCTTCTATACCGTTCCGCTCAAGGTGTTCACGGAGCAACCCGCAGACACCGCGTTGCGCTCTTCAAGCTCGAGCAGCAGCTTCACCTGCGGCACATCACCTTCGCGCTCACTCAGCCTTCGTCGTCGCGCACGGCAACGCTTGTCGACGAGGGCGTCCTTCCCCGTCCACCGGCACGGCCGTACCTTCTCGTCGCATCAACGGACCTCGTGAGACTGTCCGAGTCGGCAAAGGTGCTTGCGAAGGACGCCGTCCTGCAGTGCTCGCTGAGTGACGAGGGGCAATTGCGGGTGAGTCGATGCGGGACCTTCACGTTACGAGCGAGGAAACTCATGCCTCGATGCTCCACAGACAACCCTCTCGGTCCGCTTCCGCCTACCTGCGTCACATCAGTCTGTGTTCACCTCTCTGCCGGACCCGTCCGAACTGCCCGAAGGCGTGCTCTGGAACCCGAAGAGAGGCGTGATGGTCTTTGTCGTGGATGAGGGGCCCGAACACGCCCTCGAGCGCTTCTTGCGGTACGTTTTCCTCGGTCACGCGCGCACAGCCATTACCAGGCGGCTCGCTAATGGGGTTCGTCTGCACGCAGCGCTTTCGCCACGGCCGTCCGGACCGTCCTCGCTGCGCTTCACGCCGCCGCCGCCTCTGCCGCCGCTGCTTCCGCAGAACCGTCTGCACACGCTTCGCCGAACAAAAAGGGGCGACCACATCCATCGGCGCAGGTGTTGCCAAACGGGGTTGCATCGTAGCGAGGTGGAGCAAGAGCCGGGCGCTGCGAATCCAAGTCTCCGACAGCAGAGACTCCATCCTTTCTGCTGTTGCACCGCTCTCCTTCGTGAGAGCGAGAATCTGCAGGGCTCGTATCCGTTTCGCACAGGACGAGCCAGCAGAGTGATCGGGGGTTTGCGCACTCGCACAGTGCAGAACCTAGAGAGAAGTGGAAGAGCAACGGGCCAAACGTAGTCGCGTTACATTTGCTATCGTATTCCCCGGTGTCCCCGCCTTTTGTGTCTCTGCCGCTCGCTCTGCGAGAAGGTCGAGTCGCGCAGAAGAGCAGAGTCGCCTTCGAGAGCCTTTCTGACCGCACCGACGCAGCCTGCGCCTTGCTCCGGCGCACTCGAGGCTTGCATCTTCGTCGGACCCGCTTCATCTCGTCGACCGCTTCCCGCTCTCGCTCGTCGCTTGGGGCAGCCATGAACGCCCTCATGAGCGAGTTCAAGGCCATGGCCATCACCTCGTTCGGCGACACGGGCGACGGCGCCATCCGTGAGTTTCGCTCGGACCTCGACTGCACAGCCCCCTTCCTCGATCTTGCCGTGCGGTCTTTCCGCCGACGGAACTCGCACTGACGCATGCTCGCAACCTTCTTGCAGAACTCGCCAAGCGCCCGGACCAGGGCGGGACGGCCGGCCGCAAGATCCCGCTCAGCGTCAACCTTTATCGCCTCAAGTTCCGCTCGTCGGCGTCCATCGCGCACTACGACGTCAACATCGTTCCCATCCGCGCTAAGGAGGATCCGTCGAAGCCCGCGGCCGCCGTCAACCGCGAGATCTCCATCGCTGTGTGGGACGCTCTCGTCGCGGCTGAGCCAGAGCTTCGGACGGCCGCGTTTGACTCGCGCAAGAATGCCTTCACCCTCGGCCGCGTGAGCAGCATTCCGAACGGCTCGAAGGTCTACCGCGTCGAGCTCGACCCCGAGACGCCGGCCCGCCCCGCGAGGCTCTTCGACGTCAAGCTCCAGCTCGCGCAGGTCATCGACCTCTCGATCCTCGACAAGTACTGCCGCCACGAGAAGGCGGCCAACATGAGCGACCTTGCCGCGACCGCCATCATGGCACTCGACGTGCTTCTCCGCCACAGCATGTACCGCCGCAACGAGTTCGTCGTCGGCGCCGCCGGCCGCAAATTCCTCAACACCAAGGCGTCGACCCCGCTCGGCGAAGGCGGGCAGGTCCTCGCTGGCCTCTTCCAGTCCGTTCGCCCGACCGTCTCGGGCATCGTCCTCAACGCCGACACTGCGTTCTCGCCCTACATCATCACGGGCAAGCTCCTCGACGTCTGCAACGCGATCGTCGGGCGTGCGCAGACGGGTGCCGCGCAAGGCGGCGGGGGACGCGGTGGACGTGGTGGCTTCCGCGGCGGACGCGGTGGCGGGCGCGGCGGGTTCGGTGGCTCGGCGCCGCTCCCCTCGCCGGTCGCGCCGTTCAGGGACCTCGAGCTTCACCACCTCAAGCGCAAGCTCAAGAACGCCAAGGTCCGCGTCACGCACCGCGAAGACAAGCGCGCGTTCGGCATCATCGGCTTCGGCCAGCCTGCCGGTCGCCAGCTCGTCCACATCGCCGACAAGAGCAAGAAGACGGGCGGCGCCGGCGGCAAGAACGGCAAAAAGGGCGCGGCAGCCAAGCCGACGCCGAAGGAGGCGGCCGAGGCGGCGGCGCGCGGCGAGCAGCTCTCGTTCGAGCGCGAGAAGGCGCAGCAGAAGACGATGACGGTCGTCGAGTACTTCCAGCAGACGTACAATCGCAAGGTCAATCCGGACTTGCAGTGCGTCGAGCTGCGCGGCGGCCAGTTCGTCCCGATCGAGTGCCTCGAGCTCCTCCAGGGTGCCGCCATTCCGCCCACGCAGCTTTCGGCCACGCAGGCCGCCGCCATGATCAACGTCTCGGCCAAACCGCCCGCCGAGCGCCGCATCGCCATCGACGCGATCCGCAAGGACGCCGACGTCGGACCCGGCTCTCGCGCCGCGGCTCGGGGCATCGAGGTCGAGCCGCAAATGATGAAGATTCAGGGCAGGCTCCTGCAGCCGCCGCGCGTGCAGTACCACCAGCAGAGCAGGGTGCAGAACCCCAATGTCGCGAACGGGTGCGTTGAGCCGGATCCGTCCTCCCTCACCTCGTGACACTGAGTATTCCGCTACCCGACGACAGCGCGTGGAACCTCAAGGACTCGCGCTTCCTCTTGCCCGGCGCCTCGCTCAAGCACTGGGCCGTCGTCGTCTTTGCCGACCAGCGCTTCGCGTCACCGCAGGCCGTCGAGGCGTTCTTTTCGCGCCTCATCTTCCAGCTCAAGCAGCGTGGTGCGTCGCAGCTGAATCCGACAATTCTTTCTGAGCAGAGCTAACATGTCCCGCTCGTACTTCGCGCGCCACAGGTATGCTGGTCGGGTTCGAGAAGCCGCGCATCTACTGGTGGGATGGGCGCGAGGACAAGCTCAACGCCCTCAAGCGCGGGGCCGGCCTCGTCATGCAGGACAAGGCCAACAACCCGTCGGGCGCGCCGCCGCAGATGCTCTTCTGCATCCTCCAGGACCCGAAGACGTACGACGACATCAAGCGCAAGGCGGCATTCGACCTCCCCGTCGCCATGCCGACGCAGGTGATGCTGCTCAAGAAGGTCTTGGACCAGCGCGGCGTCGACCAGTACGCCGGCAACGTCGCCATGACGATTAACGCGAAGCTCAACGGCATCAACAGCGCGCTCTCGGCGGCCGATAGCGTCCCGCCCAAGACGCTCCTTCTCGGCGCCGACGTGACGCACCCGACGGGGCTCGGCTCCCCGCGCGCCGGCTCGACGGAGGGTCTGTTGCCCTCGATCGCGGCGCTCGTGGGCGCCATGGACGGAACCAACATGCGCTACTCGGCCCAGGTGCGCGAGCAGGAGCCGCGCAAAGAGTTCATCACCGACCTCGAGAACATGGCTGTCGTTCTCGTCGAGAAGTACAACGCGAGCTGCAACAAGGTCAAGCCCGAGAGGGTCATCATGTTCCGCGTGCGTCGCTGTTCCTCTCCTCTCAACGGTTCGCTTGTCTTGACGGTGATGCTCGCCATCCGCAGGACGGAGTCTCGGAGGGCCAACTCGCGCCGATCGTCCATGCTGAGGTGACGGCGCTCAAGGCGGCGTTCCGCCGCGTCGACCCGAAGTGGAACCCGAAGCTCACCTACGTCGTCTGCGCCAAGCGCCACCACGTCCGCCTCTTCAGCGCGAACAACGATCAGAACGACGTCGACAGGACGGGTAACCTCAGTGGGTCGGCTTTTCGCTCGTGCAAAGAGTGCCGGCTGACGCTTACGCACTTGCAGAGCCCGGCGTCGTCGTTGACACGGCGATCACGCACCCCTACGCCTTTGACTTCTACCTCCAGTCGCAGGCAGGTCTCAAGGTGCGCGTCCATTTCGTCTCGTCGCCCGCAATCACTCACGCAGTGGGATTCGCAGGGAACGGCGAAGCCGACCCGCTACATCGTCCTCCTGGACGAGAACAAGTTTGGCTCGGACCAGCTGCAGAAGATGATCAAGTGCGTGGAGCCACAACTTCGTGTACACACTGCTTGCTCATTTCTCGTACCTGCGTTTGCAGCTCGCTCTGCTACAGCTTTGCGCGCGCGACCCGCTCCGTCTCGCTCGTCCCGGTCGCCTACTGTGCGTCCCCTCTCTCGCACGCTCTCGTACATTTCGAACCACTGACGGTAGCATCGTTACAGACGCCGACATTGTCTGCACCAAGGCGCGCTCGTTCATGACTGACGATGACGCGTCGACAACGACTTCGGCCGTCGCGCGCGCCAACAACCGCCCGCGCGACTACATCCAGCAGAAGCTCGACCGCGGCAAGGTGCTCAAGGACGCAATGGGGCAGGGGATGTGGTTCATCTGAGTCGCCTGGGGAGGAGAACCTGAGGAAAGGGGAGGAGTGGGTCGCTTTGGTCTGGGGTTTCGGTCTGTGCCGTTCTCTGTGTCGCGTCGTGCAGTCTCTCGTCGTGTGCTTCGCCTTTTCGTTGTACTTTCTTCCGCATGAATCTCGTCGTTCTCTCAGTCTTGCTCCCTCCAGTCGAGAGGTCATCGCGATTGAGAAGGCCAAGCTACGAGGTTGCGAACGAGCGTACGGCGAGCCACAGAGTCAAGCCATCCATCCTACCACGCGCACAAATCCAACATCCGCACACCACATCGAGAACGAGCGAGCCAAAGCCGGTCCAGGTCGAGGGTGGAGATGACCTAGGCAGAGCCGACGGTGGCGGGGTCGACCGTGCCCTGCCGAGCGTACGACCTCGTTAGCGGGGTCACGAAGGGCGGACTCAAGCAGCAGAGCAGCGCACCTTGGTCGTCGTGCCCGTCGTCGTCGTGCCCGAAGTGTCGGTCGCGCCCGTCGTGAGGCCGCTCGGCTGGACGCCTTCGTGCTTGTTGCCGGTCGCCGAGTCGCCCGTGAGCGTGTCCTGTGCAACCAAGAGATCGTTCAGATCGAGCAGTCAGTCCACGAGACGAGCGCCTACGAGGAATGCGAAGCATGGCAACGCACCTTGGCCGAGTCCTTGAACGCTTCGCCCGTCGTCTTGTCCTCGCGGCCCGACTGGCCCGGAGCGGTCTGGCCCTCGACGTTGTAGCCCTGCGAGGTGGACTTCGTGCCGCCGAGGCCCTCGGTCGTGCCCGTCGTCGCGCCCGTCGCCGTCGAGTCCTTGTCCTTTTTGCCCTCGGCGGAGCCGACCGTCTCGTGGATCTTGGCCTTGGCCGTGTCGAGACCGGACTGCATCTGTAACATGGCGAGTCAGTACCGAGCATGTCCGAGCGGATGCGAGCCCGGGCGAGGGCGGGAGAGCTGGGGACGTACCTGGTCGCCGACCTGCTGCGTCGTCGTCTTGCCCTCGCCGGTCGTGGAGTGCGAGGTGGTCGACATACTGTGTGTGTGCGAGTGTGTTGGAGGTGGTCTGGAGAGTCTGGGAGGGGGAGGGCGCGGGATGAGGGAGAGGGAGGAGGGAAAGAGGCGGAACCCGCGGGCTGCCGAGGTGACGACGTCGGCACAAGAGGGGGAGATGCGCGTGTCAGCACGCGAAGTTCGCTCTTGCGTCTGAGCAGGCAGGATGCGGCCAGTGCAGCAGCACAGACAGGAGTTGCCGACGGGCAGAGTATCGCTAAGGTCTCTGAGCGACCACCAGGAGAGGCTCTGTCGAGTACGCCCTTCCAGTCAAGAGCGTCCGAGCGAACAGCACGGCCGGGTAGTAGTCGCGCCGTTGTAGCGAATGCTGTCGAGAAGCGGAGGAGTGCTTCAGCTCTAGAAGAGGAAGAATGGAGTGTCCAACCGTGGTCGCTCCCCTCTCTACGACTCCAGGACGCACAGTCCAGTCACTGCCCTGGCACAGCGTTGATGGACGGCACATTGTTGACTGGGCAGCGGTCATGCACAACTTCAGGTAGCCCATAGCTGCCGCTAGGGGAGGCGGGAGCGAGCTGAACGAGAAGGAGCGCGCCTCTTCGCGAGCGAAGCGGCCCTCCTGATTGCCTTCAGTCATGATTCAGGTCACATCGCAGGAGCATGGAAGATGCCCTCGACGCCACCATCGCCTGTTCCGCGGCTCGACACCTAGTTGAGCGATCAAGGTGAGCGGGCATGCGGAAGGTCGGCCCGCTAAGCCTGCTTTGCGTACTCCGCAGGGACCAGGGCAAAGGCACAGGCGGCACTGCTGCAGGTGCAGTCCTGCCTGTCCCCGGACGCTACGAGGCAGCATGAGCGAGCGGAGAAGCGGTGAAGTACGGCACAGCAAGCAGCACGCGGGAACGCTTCTGAAGCAGGTAGCATGCGAACACATCTCTGTACAAATCAGTCAGCACCTGTACAGCCGGCCGGAACATGCGCGAATGCACAAACGGAGCGAGAGCGGCGCACGAGCCTCCAAGTCCGCTCTGACCGCGTCTCGCACCGAGCGGGAAGTCTCCTGAGCCGCCCACGCGCGAGCCACGTGCCCTGCGTGGAACGCACTAGCAGCAGCCCGCCGTCTCTCTCCGTCGTTGTTCCCCGTCGTCCTCGCGACCTGCCATGGCCGCCCCACCTGCCCTCGACCGCTTCCTCGCGCTCTCGCCAGACGCCAGGACCCAGCCAGAAGCTCTTGCACCGCTCTCGCAGGTCCTACAAGGTGCGCAGAACTCCCGCTAGAGGCGACCTCGGCATTCTCTTGCTCTCGTTTCGCTGAACTTCTGCGCCTCTGCAGCTTGCGCGCAGGGCTTTGAGCCGGCGCCAGAGCAGCGACGCAAGCTTGTATCAGCCTTGGTGACGACTGGCAGCAAGCTCGCCGACAAGCAAGACTCACCGACGCGGTCCTCCTTCCTCGCCCTCGTCTGCACGCTCCTCAAAATCCTCGGGCGCAGTCCTGCCGGTACCGAGGAGCTCGGTCGCAGTGACGGCGTCCGTGTTCTGCTACGACTAGGAGGGCTTCACCGCATCGCCGATCTCCCGAAGCCCGCGCAGACGCCGCCTCTCGCCGACGATGACAACGACGACAACGATTATGACGACGAGGACGAGGCAGCAGCCGCAGAACGCGCGATCGAGTCGTTTGAGACAGATCCGCTGAGCCAGCCCGAGGCAGAAGCGCTCCGCTGCCTCGCCAACACGCTCACGCTGCACCCTTCCGCGCGCGAGGTCTTCCCCGCCGTGCTCCTAGCGGACGAATCGCGAAAAGTGCTGCACGGGCTGGTGCGCATGCTCGGATGTCGAGGCGCGGGCTTCCTTGCAGGGCGGCTGCTCTTCCTCCTGACGAGCTTGCCGAGCGACTTGATTGCCGAGATTGCGCTGGACGGCGCCTGTGTCGCCGCGCTTCAACGGGTGCGTCTGCTAGTGGTTGTCAAGATGGCTCGCTCGCTGACGCTTCCGATTGCAGTTCGCAGAGCAATACCTCACCATCCTCCGCTCGCCGGCCCACGCTGCGCAGCTCTCAACCGGTACTCACGCCAACCCCCCTTTGAACGACATCCTACGCGAGCACCTCAAGCTCGCCTACAATCTTATGCTCCAGTACTCTCGCGCCCCGACAAGCGTCCCCGAGGGCTTCAGCAGGCCTTCGTCGCCCTCGAGGCCGACTCTTTCGCCGCCAACCGGCGAGGTGGAGTCGGCGCCCGGCGCGAACAAGCGGTTCTGGCGGACGCGCGAGAAGAGCGGCGGGTCAACGACCAGCTCGCCTGACCTGAATCGCGACGAGGCATCGCCACCGGACGAGGCGGAAGCTTCGACGAGCCCACCGCGATCGAAGAGCCCGCTGGCTTTCGCCAAACAGGTAGTAGGCGCCGTCAAGAACTCGTCCTCGCCGAACCACTCGACGAGCACCACCCCGAAGGAGTCATCACCGCATCCGTCTGCCGCACCTTACGCTTCACGACTGACCGAGGGCGACTCGCCCGATTCGCTATCCCTTACTTCGGCGCACCTCTTCCTCCCACTTTTCCAGCCCTACCTCGCACTCTCCGTCTCTCTACCCTTGCTCGTCCCCGTCCCCGCTACACCTCTCTCGCCCGCCGCCCCGCCTTCGTTCAAAGACCCCTCACCTCTCGTCCGCGCCGCGCTCAACCCCCTCCTCAACTTCCCACTCGAGCTCGAAGAGCTCTCCGGCTGGTCCACCTCCTGGCTTCAGTACGTCCCGCCGCGCATCTCCTCAGACGACGGCACGGTACTGCGTGGCGGCGGAATCGGCTCTCTCGGCGAGCGCCTCCTCGACCTCCTCCGCGGCGTCTGCGACGCCTACTTCCCGCCCGATCGCGTGCCCGACGAGCCTAAGGTTCTCACGAAGCGCGACCGCGAGCATGGACGCGCGCTCGAGCCGCCGTGCGCGCCCGACGAGTGGATCCCGACTGGCGAGAGCGTCGCGAGCAAGATCGACGAGATACTCGGGCCCGTCATACTGCTGCTGCGCAAGCTGAGTATGCTAGGCGAGGCGCAGTTCGTCTTCCGCGAGTTGCTGTTCCCGCCGCATCGGTGCGTCTCCTTCGCTTCTTCGTTTCCACGCAGCGCGAAGCTGAGACCTGCTGGCCACTGCAGCGATCGCTCAACACCCGTAGACCGCTACCCGACCTTGACCGGTCACCTTGTTCGGCTCCTCTCGTCCGTCCTCTTGCCGAATACTTCCTTCGGCGTCGGCGAGTTCCTCTACAACCTCTGCGACCGGTCGCCCGAGCGCCTCGTTTGTGTGATCGGCTACGGCAACGCCTCTGGTTTCCTCCAGAACCGCGGCGAGCTCATCCCGCCGCCTGCTGGCGAGGATGCCGACGACTCGCCCTCGATCAACCCGATCACGGGGGCGTACGACCCGCTCTCGAACCCAGCCGACGACGAGGCGCCGATGAGCGACGCCGAGAAGGAGCGCGAGGCCGAGCGGCTGTACACGCTCTTTGACCGCATGGCGCGCACGGGCGTCATCAGCGCCGAGAACCCGGTCGACCGCGCACGCGCAGAGGGACGCTTGCAGGAGACGAGCGACGAGCGTGAGGCCGAACTGGAAAGGCTCGGGAGGGAAGAGGACGAGCTGGAGAAGGAAGTGGAGCGCGACATGCGCGAGTGGAAGGAGCGGAGGAGGAAGGCAGCGGAGCAGGGCAAGGATCCAGCACAAGTCTGAGGGAAAGCCTCTCGTAGACAGACTTCGTGATGCTGCAGTCATAGTCTTACAAGCTCTGTGGACGGCGAGCGGAAGCTACTGTACGGTCGAGGATGTCGCACCGATTGAGGAGAAAGAGTCAAGTAAAGGGAACAAAGGGAATCTACCGAAGGCGCTGTGTACTGATTTAGGCTTGAAATTCGCCGACTGCGGATGAGAAGGGTCAGCATGAGCATATTCTGAGATCGTAGGCGGCAAGCGCACAGATTGGGTCCACCTCGTTCCACTCGAGTCGCTCGCCCTGCATCTTGGCCTTGCCGACGCGAGTGCGCTCTTCCCAATACTGCAGCTGGCCCTCTTCGGTCCGGACCGGCTGCCAGTATGGCTCGCCCGTGTCGGAGTCGGTCGCGCGCTCGAACCAGCGCGGCTTGTGCGGCGGGAGGTCGCCACGTTCGCGCTTGCGGCGCGTCTCGCGCTGATGCTCCTCGAGCTCGGTCTTGAGCTGGTTTGCGCGCTCGAACTTGCCGGCTTCGAAGGCGTGCTGGTCGGGGCGAAGTCGGCAGTCGGTGGGAGGGAGCCACGGCTTGAGGTCGTCGTTTATGTCGTTGAGCGTGATGGCAAATGGGGTGCTGCGGGCGCACAAAGGAGATGAGCAAGCATTCGAAGCAAGCATACAGAGAAACGCACAGGTTGAAGGGCATGTTGGGCGGCTTGACCGAGTTCTTCCACAGGCGAACGTACTCGGGCGCAACATCGCCAGCGCTGTTGGTAGGGACCGACACGTCTGGTGCGAGCTCGCCCGAACCGGCGCCGACTCGCCGTGCAACGAGCTGCGACGACCACTTCCCAGCGATGTCCCACGACTTGCGGCCCGATGCGTCCTTGACATCGCCCTTGATCTCGCAGGCGTTGCCGCCGCGCCAGCCGCGGGGCTTGAACGTGAGCGTGCACGTCTCGCCGGTGCGGTGGTTCGTGACGACCATGTCGCCATAGTGGTCGATCATGGGGTTGCCGAGGAGGAAGTTCGAGACGGACGTCGTGACCTATGAGCAAGTGGTCAGCTACAAACCCCTGCGGCAGGGGAGCATCAGGCGCACCTTGAGCCATGAATAGTGCTCGTCACGCAGGCCAGGCAAGTTCTTGCTCGGTGGGCAGCTCGGGTCGGCCCAGGCTTCGGGAATGCGCAGCGTGACGTGCGCAGTGCCGGTCGGGCGGATCTCGAAGCTCTTGCCCATGAACTTGCTCTTGGCGTCGACCATGCCGAAGTAGTCCCAGCTGGGCGACTGGCCGATGCAGGCTGAGACGGGCGGGTGGTGCGAGACTTGCTCTGAGATGTAGCGGTACTTCTTCCGCGGATCGACGTACTCGAACGTCTCGCTCAGCATCGGATTGAACGGCTTCGCAATGCGACCGATCGTCGACGAGTAGTTCGACATGGCGAACGCCGCGACGTATGCGATGCGCTTGGTCGAGTCCTGCTCGGCAGCCGCCGCATCGAGGCATTCCGAGAATTCCATGTCTTCAGCCATGCGCTGCAGGCGAGTCCAGGTCAGCGGAAGCTCGCATGTGCGCGTTTCAAAAGCAGAGTCGCACCTCGAGCATAGAAGTCGGCTCGTTAAAGTCTGCAAAGCGAGTTCACGCGAGTCAGCCAATTTGTCGTTGAGTGAAGCGAAGTTTTCGCAACGCACAGACGGGGAAAGAGATCTTTGTGAGGTCCTTGCCAATCGAGCCCTTGAGGATGGCCCAGAGCGACACGCTCGGCCGGTCGTCGTTGGTGATGGGCAAGCTCTGGCGCAAGTGCTCATAGCCCTTGTACGGCGTCATGTCGATGCGGTCGACAAGGTCCTGCGCCGGAGCCGACAGCACCTTCTTCGGCTTGTCCGACTGCTCCGTCGTCGGCGAGGTCGCATCCTCGTCGAGCGGAATTGCGCCCGCTTCGATCGCCTCGAAGAACTCGTCGTCCGTGTCGTCGTCGTCCGAGACGGTCCCGTCCTCGTGCGCGAGCGCGCTGTCGACGAGCTGCCCGAGCTGCTCGGGCGCGAGCGGCTGGTGCGTCGTCCCGGCGCGCGTGCGCGTGCGAACGGGCGAAAGCGAGACGGTTGGTGCGCTGCTGCGCGACGGCGCAATCGTCGCAGCGGGGCTCTGCGGCGTGCCGAGGCCGTCGGCCGGGCTGGCAAGTGGCGAAGGCAGCGGCTGCGAGCCGTCCTCGGGCAAGCCACGCAGCCGCGCGCGCTCGTCCTCGTTCATGACGATTGAGCCGCGTGGGCTGAGCCCATCGCGCGGGCTCATGCCGGGCGTGACGGCGCCCAGATTGAGCCGGACCTCCTGCAACGCGCGCTTGCGCCGCGTGTTCTCGCGCACCGACTTCTGCAGCTCGAGCTCGACCGCGGCGTGTTGCGCCGCTACCTCCTTCATGCTCTCCTCCCACATGCGCTTCGCCTCGGCCTCCTTCTCGGCCTTGCGCAGGAAGTAGCGCTCCCGCTGCGCGACAACATCGACATAGTCGTCGAGCAGCTGCTCCAGCGACGCGAGCGAACGGCGCAACGCGTCCTTGACGTCTTGCTGGCGCCCGCTTGTTGCGGAAGAGCGAATGCTCTCTGGGCGCTCGGTGACGGGCTCGCCACCGTGCAGCGATCCGCTGTCGGCATCGAAAACGGACGACGGGCGCGCGATGACGAGCGAGTCGAGGAGCTGCTGCGTGAGCTCAAGCTGCGTCTTCGTGCTTTGTGCCATGAGATGGAAGTCGTCGGCGTGCGGCGGGGCGTTGCTCTCCTCGTTGAAAGTCTCGTTGTCGTCCTCGTCAGCCGAGTCGGCGGGAGATGCGCCCGATACGGACTCAGGGGCGTGCATCGAGGAGCGACGACCGGTCGTGCTCGCGCTAGGCGCAGCCATGCTCGCGAGGGTATTGGACCGCTGCAAGGCGGGCTCGCCGCCCGCGAGCTCGATATTCTGTCGCAGCGCATCGCACCATCTCATCACCTCGACGGGGTCTATGAACCAGCTGTCAGCCTCCTGTATGCCCCCGATGCTTGGAAGGAAACGCACGATTGCCCTTCAGGTACAGTGCAGGCGCCGACTTGCCGCCGAGCTTGTTGCTCACGGTGAACTTGAGCTTGTCCGTGCCGGGCGGGTCGAGCTTGGCGACCGACATGTTGATCGAGCCACGCGACGCGCGGCCCTCGTCCTCCTGCGAGCGATAGTACGAGAGGTTGCCTGCGAGACGAACCGAAATGAGCGGGGATAGGCTGGAGTCTGCGAGGAGAGTAGAAACGGACCGTTTTCCAGCACGAACCACCTCGACTTGTACCCGCCCTTGGCGACACTCGTCCACTTGCTCAGATACCCCTTCATCGCCGGCGCCTTCGCCGGAGCCCCCTGACCGGCTTGACCCGGCGCAGCGCCCGCTGGTGTAGGCAGTGCAGTCGCGCCTGCCGCCTGCAGCGCCTGCCCTTCCGAATTGGCCGCGTGGCGCAGCACGCTGCGGATACGCTCGTCTTTGGCCAGATCGACGGGCAGCTTGCCGCGCTTGTCGCGCGCGAGGACGTCGCCGCCGCGCGCGAGGACAAGCTTGATCAGGCCGAGGTCCTTGCGCCGCACTGCCTCGTGCAGGACCGTCGTGCCGCTGTTCGGGTCGCGCAGCGCGAAGTCGCAGCAGCGAGCGCGCGGCTTGGCGATGAAGTGGTACAGCTTCTCGGCGGCAGAGTTTGAGACATGTCCCGATGCGGCGGAGACGGCAGAGCCGGTGCCGATGGGCGGCGAAGAAGGGTGCAGAGACGAGGTTGAAAGGCGGGGCGAGAGGATGGCCGACGTGCGGTTCGAGGAGGTTGAAGGGTTGTCGGAGGCGGGAGAGGCGAGGTAGGCAGCGAGGTGCGCGAGGAAGACCTCGTTCCACTTGCCGCGCGAGACTGCAGAGTCTCAGTTTCAGTCATGCTCGGATTGGTTCAACAGCATGGCACGCACCACTGATGATACCCGCCGCTTCAGCGGTGGCTGCAACCTCGAGACAAGTCTTGCCGCTCTGGTCGCGAACCATGTCGTCGGCCTCGTCCTGGTTCAGCAGGTACGACAGCACGTCGCGGCGGTCGAGACCGGCTGCCAAGTGAAGCGGAGTCTGGCCGCGCGAGTCCTGCGCGTTGATCGAGGCCGGGCTGTGCTTGAAGACGAGTTCGACGACATTCGCTGTTCCGATTCGAGAAGTCAGCTAGGCTTCCACGCGGAGAGGTGGACATGCAGTTGCGCACGCTTGGCACATCGCACGGCAAGGTGTAGCGGCGTGCTCGTCTTCGTCTGCTCGCTCAGGACGCCCGTCTCGGACACGGTGGCCGCATCCCTCTTGCCAGCATCTGCTGCAGCGTACTCGTCGAGGAGCGGGGTGATCTGTGCGGCGTCTCCTGCAAGGGTGCGGGAACATCAGCAGCCGCGGGACAGCGCAGATCGTCTCGGAGAGCGATGACGGCGGACGCACCTTTGCGCAGAGCCTCGAGGAGCTTGTACGCGGCGAGGGACTCTTCCGTGTTGGCTGTGCGAGTGTCTACAGTCAGCTAGAAGCCCTCTCGAGACGCACGGAGCCCGACTCGCTCTTGTTGCCTGCGGGCATCTCGGCAAGGCCGCTGAGCTGGCTCGGTCTGCGGCCGGACGAGGCGGGCGGGGCCATATTGCTGCTCGCTGCGCTGCTCGTCGACGCTGCTCCCGCACTGCTCACAGAAGCCGAGCGCGACGAGGACGCGGGCGGAGCCAAGTTGGGCGTGCTGCCGCTCGCCGAACGCGAGGCGCGCCGCAGTGGGAGCATCGCACGGCTTCCTGCGAGTGGCAGAGACGAACAGAGAGAACGGTGCAGGACAAGACGACGCAACCCACAACGCCGAACCTGCGTCCAAAGTCGGAGACGGCCACCTCGGCCCCTTCGCTCTCCGCATCCTCGTCGCAGCAGAAAGAGGGCCGCGTGCCTTTTCCACACTGCTGCTCTTCGCCTTGTGCACACTCTCTCCTGTCGCAATCTAATGCTACGCAGAGCGGAGTGAAGCTTGTCAAGCCCGACCAACAGCAGGTGTTTCCGCGCCAAATTTCGTCCCTCTCGCCACCCTGCCCAACGTCCAAAGCGTGGCGTCCAAGGAGAAATGGTATAGAAAGGATCAGTGTTCCATGCAAAGTTGCTACGAGACTGTTCAAGCGGCGTGAAGCAGTGCGGTTGCGTTATGAGGGCAGAAGATGCAGGTCGAGGTGTATCAAGCGAGGTTGTCTGCAATGGTTGGGGAACGTCAAAGGCGCTCGCAAGTGCAAGAGGCAAGGGAGGACATACAGCGCTTGAGGAAGCCCAGGACAAATCGATTGACAATGTTTGAGTCGGTCGTCGCGAGGTAGTGGGCGCCACCGGCGACAGTCTCGACTCGCTTGTCCTCTTCTGGCACTGCAGTCCATACGAAATGCGTCAGTGTACCGCCACCTTTGGTGCGGGAAGCAGACAGACCTGAAACAAGGTGGTTGGACCATTCCTGCAGTGCACCCGTCGAGCTGACGGTCTGGTCGAGCGACCCTCCAAGCAGCAGCACAGGACAGCGTACGGCAGCAAAGACCTCTGGAGGTGGCGCCTTGCGCTCGAACCAGTGAAGCAGCTGGTCAACCCTAAACAAGTCCTCTCCAGGTCCGTCTGCAAAATCCGCTTGTTAGCCATGACGAGTGGCAGGACAAGAGCAACAAAGAACGTACGCGTCTCTTGAAATTGGTTGATGAAGGCCTGTCGCCGCTCTGGTGCATGGGTTGCACCGCTGAAGAAGTAATCGGCTGCGGGACGACAAAGCATCAACGAGAGCACGCAGAAGCTGACGCAGAATTGAAGCCGTACCGACCACTTCCATGGCTTCTGGCGGCAGTCTTCCGCTCCCGTCGCCATTCCCGAACTTGTTGCTCTCGCACGAGGGCCGCCATTCTCGTCGCAGCGTCTCCGTCATGATAGGCGGACTGCAAGGGGAGCAGGTCAGTGGTCGCAGCAAGTTGAAGGAGCATCAGAGCGTCAAAGCGGACTCGGTGATGAAGGAGGGCGAAAGGAGGATCATGGCTTTGACCTGCACAAGCAAGTGAGTGAGCAAGCGGGAAACTGCGGTTGAGCGGAGAAACACCCAACACACCTGGTCTGGTCGCTTCGCCGCAATGTACGTGCCCATGTGCGAGCCGACAAAGCTCTCGCCGAGGTACGAGAAGGGGCGGTCACCGATGACGGCGTCAATGGCGTCAAGAAGCTCGTCTCCTCGTTCCTGCGGGAGACGGGAATCAACAGTCAGCTCGGGCATTTCGAGGGGGTCCTGTCAGCCACTAGCTCACATCGAGGTCCTGAAAGTGGTCTATACGCTCCGACGAAGTCCTGCCGTAGTACCGCGAGTCGAAAGCCAGCAGGTTGAGCGCTTCTCGGAGTCGAGGTTCCCGAAACTGCGTGGCACGCCAAGGGCGAGGTCAGCTGGGTTCGCCTCACAGCTGCAACACAGCACTGTGCGCACCTGGTAGATGAACGAGTTGGAGGATGAAGTGCCGGCGTGGTTAAGGACGAGGATGGGCTTGGCAGGATCCAGCGCCTGCGAAGGCGGCGGCGGGGTCTTGATGGACATCGAGAGGTCCGTGTACTCCGGGTTGATCGTGTAATACACAGCGCTCCTGCGCCGAAGTGTGCCGGGTCAGCTCGCAGTGCTTGCAAGTGGGGAGGGCCGACAGGGAAGTGGCTAGGACGCACAAGCCGCGCGAAGGGAGCTCGACGAAGGGCATGCTCGCTGGCAAACTTGTGGCTTGGAGCAGCAGGTGGCGGCGCAGGTGCAGCGACGATGCGAGACGAACACAAAAGCCGCGGCGCCGTGCTCCTCCTCATCGCTTCCGTCAGAGTCTCGACCGAGCTGCCTCACACTCCTAATGTCCCATTTCTCGGTCACACGGTGGCAAAGGCCTCGCGCCAGTCCCCGATTGAAGCGTGTTCGCCGCAAGTTAAGAAGGCCGGAACGAGCGTGTTGCGGGCGCACCGCAGCGAGAGCGGAGTGGTACAGACAACCCTGAGGATCCCTCGTCCTCATCCTCACATCTTCTCGTCCCGCTCGTCCGTAATCACGAAGCGCACACCGCCAGGGCCGCCGGCTCGCTCTTCGCGCGGCAGATGGTGGATCGACGACTGCCACTCGTCCAGCTCGATGTCCTTCTCCTCGTCGATGCTGAAGTCGGATCCGCGGCGGGACGTCGAGCCGCCCATCTCGATGCGCACGTCGGGGTCCTCGCCGCGTGCGAGCGCCTCCTTGCGCTCCCTGCGCTCCCGCCGCATCTTCTCAAGGCGGAGGTGAAGGTCGGGACGAGCGGGCGTGCGGGTCGTCCGCAGCGGCTCGGCGCCGTTGCCGCTGCCTTCGTCATCAAGGTGGTACGCGGTCGTGGTTGTCTGGGTCGAGACGGCAATCTTGAGACCCTCGAAGGCTGCGCCCACGGTGCCGCGCTCAGGTTTGGCAGACGAGATGTCGACGATGAGGGAGCCGAGGCTCATCTCGATGGCGAGCTTGCCGAGGTAGGCAATGGGGCTGCACAACGGTGAGCGGTCAGGTTGATGGACCGCAGGTGCGGAAAGATAGAGTTGACTTGCTGGAAGGCCATGTCTGCGATCACGCCCTGTCAGCCCAGGTTCGGCAGTAAGAGGGTCAAAAAGCACGTACAAACAAAGGTATTGCCGTAACTCATCATGCCTGTAAAGATGACGATGTCAGCATGACAAGCGTCGACAGAATGGGTGAAGCGGGAGGGCGGGGGACACCCGACGAGTCGCAAAAGGTCCTTCCGCTTTTCCGCGGAGGAAAGCTGCACATACCGACAATCAAGGCGTCAAGCGAGATGGAAAGCAGAATGAGGCGCTGGTTCGTGCGAACGAGCGGGCGGTAGCGGTCAAGACCGTTGCCGACAAGCCGGGCTCGCACGACTCGGATGAACAGCCAGTTTAGGCAGGCGTCGACGACCAAGTAAATGCCTGTCGATGACACAAGGAGTGTCAGAATGGACTAGACGTGGAACGACGGAGCCGCCGTGGCGACTGACACTTTTCGCACCGATCCCACACCTCGTTGACGTGTACATACGTGTCAGACAGCTGCAAGCGCGCAGGCACCCAGATACTGATGGCAGCGCGGAACGTAGCAGGACTCGAAAGATTGTCAGAAGCTGCGGCCAAAGGGGGACGGAGAGCGGTACGGACCAGTACACGGAGATGTTGATGGCCGTGATCAGCGCCGCAACGCCGTACTTAAGGTACCGCTGATGGCGTGCGTCGGACCAGAGCACTGTGCGTAAAGCGTAAGCATGTCGCCGAGGCGGCGGGAGACGACCGAGACCTCACAATTGACACGGTTGATGATGATCTGCAGCAGGAACTGGACTTGCAGCGCCCAGCACGTCAAGATACTGCGCAGAAAGGCGTCAGGACGGTTCGCTGCGTGGAATGGGAAGACGCGCATGGGAATGGGAGGAGGACTCACGAGAAGAAGAATGCAAAGGAGGGCGGGATGACTTCGATCATGAACAGCCAACATAGCACGGCGAATACGAGGCAGACGACAATCTCGCCCCAGATCAGCACCGTGTAGACGGAGACGCGGTGGGTCTGCTGCCAAGCGGTTGCGACTGCAATGGCTTCGCTCAGTCGACCGACGCGAAAGGAACGCCCGACCTCCACGCACTGGTCCAGAGGCAAAATCCAAGCACCCATCCAAAGGCAATGGTGGCGACACTATGGGAGGAGAGTCAAGGCCGGCGAGATGGCGAGAACGGCGGGCAAGGACGGACCGCATGTCTCCCTCCGTCACCGGCTCCGGCACATACGGGTGCTCCCGATTGAACGAGACGTTGGCGCCCATACTGGCGTCTAGCGAGTGTCTGGCGAACAGAGAGCAAGAAGCGCCGGAGACTGCAAGACGAGAGGAGACCAGCACGAAAGCCGAGATCGTGAATCGCGGACGAGCCAGCGACAGCCGTTGGTTTCCCGCAGCCCAGAGCGCTCGCACGCCCCTCTGTGTCGCTTGGGCCGCAGACATCAGCGTCTCGTCCCCCTCCACGTTCTGACGAGGCACAGCCGCCGGGTCCCCTCGACACGAAGAGAAGGGGAAACATCCGGTCGGCGCAAGCACGTGGATGTCGCCGCTTCTCGGCACGCCGTCGAGCAGCACAGGTCAACTCGACACAGTCGCTGCCATCGTGTCTTGTGGGACAAGCCGGAGGGGGAGGTGTCGACATCGTGGAACTCGCTGCTCCCCCTCCTGACTGCCGACCGGATCACACGCTTGCGCGCGTCTGACATAGCTCTGCTCCTGCAAAAGCTACTAGTAAGGCTGAGCCGCTTTGACTGCGCTTCGGCGGTTTGCTGCGCTAGCCTTCCGCTTCATCAGTTGCTGACAAGACCGGGTGGCTAGCCCTTGGTGGCTCTCGTGCGATGCTCTTGCAAGGTGGTGCGAGTCTCTCAGTCTGCTCGTCTGACAGCACAGCGCGCTCGAATTTGGCCTGGGCCAAAGAAGCGAAGGGTTCGTGCGCGCGAATGCGGGTGAATTGCGCTCTCGCGCCTCCTGGACGGACTGAGCGCTCAGCCACCGCGGCCTGAACGCGAGCCGTTGGCGAGAGGAGAGCGCGTGCGCGTTCCGTGCGCACCGATGCACTTCGCCAGCGGATCGAGGGCCCAATCTCCTGCTCGGCCCCAAGCTGGCTCGCTTTGCTCCGGGACTCGTGCTTCCCCGTCTCTGCGTTCCGCGCTCGCCTTGCTATGGGTTGCGCAGGCTCAACTCCCGTCGACCACGAAGCCGAGGCTCGCAAGTGAGTTTGAGCCGCTCGGCCTGCTTTTACGAAGCCACTTTTGACCCTCCTGCCGACCTGCAGTGCCGCGATCGAAAAGACCCTGGCGCAGGACCGTGAGAATATGCGGAAAGAGATCAAGCTGCTCTTCCTTGGCGCCGGCGAAAGCGGCAAGTCGACAATCATGAAGGTGCGCGTGCCCCTCTGGCCTTAAACCTCAGCTGAGCTGACATTCTGCTCTCCAGCAATTCTCTATGGCATACGGCAAACCCTTTACGGACACGGAGCGCGAGGTGTATCGCGACGTGATCTTCGACAACTCTCTGCGGTCGATGCAAGTCGTCATCGACGCGTTTGACCTCCTCAGCATCGAGGTGCCCGACTCGCTCAACGAGCAAATCGAGCTCCTCATGTCGTTCGGCGAAGAGCCAGACCTGACGACCGACAGCGGCGCGATGCAGCCAGCTGTTGCGCGAGCGATCAGTGCGTTGTGGGCGTTCGAGGGCGCGAAGGAGGCGGTCGACATGTCGCACGAGTTCCAGCTGAACGAGTACGTTTTCGCCCTCTGTCACCTCTGCGATATGTCACGCGACTGTGCCTGACGCGGTTCAACTCAGCTCGGCGCCGTACTTCTTCGACAATGTCGCACGGTTGGCGCAACCCGGCTACGTCCCCAACGACCAGGATATCCTCCGTGCCCGTGTCAAGTCGACCGGCATCACCGAGGTGCAGCTCAATATCCACGGCACCGTCTACCGCATGTGCGATGTCGGCGGTCAGCGGTCAGAGCGGAAGAAGTGGTACGTCTTCCTCAGACGACAGCCTCGCCTACAAACGCTTACCCTCTTCACCACGACCAGGATCAACTGCTTTTCGGACGTCCAGGTCCTCCTCTTCGTCCTCGCCATCTCGGAATATAACCAGCAGTTGTACGAAGACGAATCCGTCTCGCGCATTTCGGAGGCGACGACGCTCTGGCAGAGCATCGCCAATTCGAAGTGGTTCACGAATGCATCTGTCATTCTCTTCCTCAACAAGGTGCGTCCTTGTTGTCTGCACGTGGTCAAGCCGGACCGCGCGTGTCTCGGTACTGACGGGATGTCGCGCATACAGATCGACCTCTTCCGCCAGAAGCTTGCGCTGTACAAGCTGTCCGACTACTTGCCCGACTACACCGGTCCGAACACGTACGAGGCGACGACGCAGTACCTCGCGCGATCATTCGCCGAGCTGTACACGAATCCGAAACGGGCGCTCATCATGCATCTCACCTGCGCAACCGGTGCGTCGCGTCTTGCTACATCTTTGGCCGCATGCGCAGCCGATCTACGCATCAGCAGAAGCTGATCAGCAGGTCGCGCTAAACAGACACGAGTCAGATCCGCACGGTTCTTGCTGCCGTGCAGGAACAGATCATCTCGAACAACCTCCTCACCGCCGGTACGTCCACAGCGCTTGCTCAATATGAAGCACCTGTCGGTGACTGCTCGCTGACCAGGACTCCTCGATCAGGCATGCTTTGAGCGCCCGTCTGCCTTTCTTTCTCCGCTCCGTGCCCTTCTGTCTCTTCTGTACCTTGTTCTCTCTCTCGCACAGCAGGTCTTCCCAGTCTCTCGTCTGTCTCTCTTGTCATAACGATGTACACACTCCCTTGCCGTGGCGGAAGGAGGGCCAGTCGCTTGGCCGGTCGACCGGAGTAGCGAGAATGAGCTTCCTCTCCCGATCTCCTTTGCAAGTCGAAGCTTTCGTGTCTTCGCGCGTTTAGAGTAGCTCCACGCACAAGCTCAACGCACGTCGAGCGACTTTGCCGTTGTGGACTTGCTCGTGCGCGCGAGGTGGTGCTCCTCCTCGCTTCGACCTCGAACCCCTCGCATCCAGAGCTGCACGAGCAGCCGAGCAGAGAACAGCAGACACTCGGACAGGGCTGTGTGGCTAGCGCACTCGAGCTTCCACCTCGTCCCATCGGACCCGTCGCCCGTCGCCCGCTCGCGCCAGCTCGTCTATCTCGCTCTCTCCAGCGCGTCGAAGCCGCAAAAAACCGAGCTATGGCGTCATTCTTCTCCTTCTCGAACCCGATCGACGTCGACATCCGCCTCGCCGACGAGGAGGACCGCCTCGCTGTCGAGGTCAAGGGCGACGGCGCGGGAAAGGGCGCAAAGGCCGACGCGCTTGCGGGTAGGGAGCGGTGTCCGGTGTACTTGGATGGGGAGAGCGTGCGCGGACAGGTGCGCGACTTCTCGCTTGTCGGGCTCTGCTTCTCCCTCTCCCGCTTGACGACGAGGTGGGGGGAGGTGGCATGCACAGCCTCGCACAAAGTCCGCTGACGTGCTGTCCCCTACAGGCTGTCATTCGTGTCAAGGATGGCAAGGGGATCAAGCACGACGGGATCAAGGTTGAGTTCGTCGGCAGCATCGGTGCGTCGAGTCTCGCTGGTTGCTCTCGGGACGAGCCGTGCCGGGTCAGAAGTCGCGGGATTGGCATTCCGACAGCTCATGCTGATGGACTTCACCCCGCAGAGCTGTTCTACGATCGCGGCAACCACTACGAGTTCTTGTCGCTCGTGCAGGAGCTCGCCAACCCAGGCGAGATGCGGACGGCGCAGGCGTTCGACTTCGAGTTCAAGAATGTCGAGAAGCAGTACGAGAGCTACCACGGGATCAACGTCAAGCTCAGGTGTGTTACGAGCCCCTGTTGAGGGACCATGCGGCCTTCCAGGCTCTTGTCGCAGCGACTCGGTGCACAGACCGTCACTCACACGCTACCTGTCGCGCAGGTACTTCATTCGCGTCACGGTCTCGCGACGAATGGCCGACATTGTCAAGGAAAAGGAGCTGTGGGTGCACTCGTACCGCATGCCGCCTGACACGGTCAACTCGATCAAGATGGAGGTTGGTATCGAGGACTGCCTGCACATCGAGTTCGAGTACAACAAGGCCAAGTGCGTCCCGTTCTGCTCTCCACGGCGTCGGAGTCTCGCTCTGTTCCGCCAAGTCTGGCTGTCGTAATAAGCTGACTCCTCCGCACTCGCAGATACCACCTGAAGGACGTCATTGTCGGCAAGATCTACTTCCTGCTGGTGCGGATCAAGATCAAGCACATGGAGCTGAGCATCATCCGGCGAGAAACGACGGGCGCAGGTCGGTCATGTTCTCTATATGAGCGCGACACGCTCACAACGTGAACGTGAAGCCGGACTGACACGCACAACCTGCAGCGCCGAACCAGTACAACGAGAGCGAGACGATCACGAAGTTTGAAATCATGGATGGCGCGCCCGTACGAGGTCAGTTCACTTCGCTGCTTGCCTCTCGTCCGCCCAGCCAGTGTCGCGCGGGAGTAATCGTGGCACTTTTTGACTGACACGCCTCTACCGTTTGTGCAGGCGAGACGATCCCGATCCGGCTCTTCCTCGGCGGCTTCGAGCTCACCCCGACCTTCCGGGACGTGAACAAGAAGTTCTCGACGCGGTACTACCTCAACCTGGTCCTCATCGACGAGGAGAACCGGCGATACTTCAAGTACGCGCCTCGTGTCTCCCATCGCTGCTTGTGCCGTCCTGACGGCTCTCGCGGCGAAACAGGCAGCAGGAGATTACGCTGTACCGCAACCGCGATGGCGTGCAGGGCCTCCCGCCCGCCCCGCCGACAGAAGACGACTTCCTGCCTTCTGGCATCGATGAGCCTGCGCCTCTGCCGCAACACTCCGCCGCCGCGCAGGGCCAGCAGCAGTACGACCCGCCTCTCGCCGCGGCGCCCGAATCGCCTGCCCGCCCGCCACCGCCGCCGCGATCTGCCGAGCCGGTCCCTGCAGAATCCTGAGGCGCTCGTGCTTTCTGTACTCGGTGTAACACTACTGCCGCGCGCCTGTTGCCTTCTCGCCTTCGCATCTGCGAGAGAGTGGAAGAACGAGATTTGCACTGCGAAGGAGGAAGGAGGAGGGTGGAGGGGAGGATGAAAGGTATGTACAGGATGGGGTAAGGAGAGTATGAGAGACAGCCGAAAGACACCTCGCGAGTCACGACTACACCTGCTCGCCCAGCTTTGCTCGCAACAAGCGCTCAACTTCGTCCGCCTTTCGCAACCGCGCCTCGAGGTCGCTCAGCTCTGCCTGTTGCGCCGCGACCGTCGATTTCCTGTGACAGCACCATGTCTCAGTCAGCACCGCCCGTTCCACAGCAGATACGAGGCAAGAGAGAGCGAGAGGACCATCCGTGAGCTCACTCGTGCGCACGAGACTCACTTGGTCTCGACGCGATCCGCCGTCTCCTTGAGCTTGTGCTCGTGCATCTCGTGCACGCGCTCGGCCTGCGACCAGTGCAAGATCATCATCAGCCCGCACTCAAGGAAGGTTCGGGAGGATGTGGGGCCCGCGAGAGCACGGGACCGTCCGCGCTCGCGAGAGGGGAGGAAAGGACAGCAGGACACACGTGCTCGTTCTGCTCGTGCAGGTGCTGCACCTTGTCCTGCAGCAGCGCGTCGTGCCGCGCGCTGGCGTCGCGCAGCTCGGCGTCGACCGACGAGCTGCGGAGCGGTCGGAAACGTGACGAGGAGAGGGGGGCGGGCAAGGCGGTTGAGCGATCCATTCAGCGCTGGGCCCGTACGCGGCTGTCCCCACTCGGCAGACAGCGCCTGGGTGCGTGGCAGCGAGCGAGCCGAGACGCACCCGTGCGAGTAGCGCTGCTGCTCGTCCTCGAGGCGCTGCTTGAGGTGCGCGGGCATGTGGGCCTCGGCGAGGGGCTGCACAGATTCGGGGAGCTGCTCCATTGCTTGGCGATGTGTGTGAGGGCGTGTGAAAGGTCGGAGCGGAAGCGGACAGGAGCGAGAGACTCGTCGACGGGTCGTCGCAGCCTGAACTCCTTTCTTATACGTGCATGCAGTCGAGTACTACGGTATAGATTGCCCGCATCTCTCTCAAGCAAAAAGAAGCTGGAGAATGCGTCCACCGAGTTCCCTTATCGCGTTTCGTGCCGATTTGCGACCAAAGGGTGGAGCCAGCGTTCCTCTATTATGCGTTACAATTTGCACTGCTCCTCGCACTACTGCTGCGTACAACGCCGGTCCAAGGCTCGTGGTACCGGTTAGTCCATGAGCACGGAGCGACCACCGTCGCGCTTCCTGGCCATCGCTGCGTTGACGTGCTCAGCATCCGACGTATCACCCGAATGCAGCACAACAGCAGCACAACAGCAGCACATGCGCAACCAGAGTTTGGCATCTTCCAGTAGCCTGAGTCGTCAGAAGAGAAAAGCGAGAGCATTCTGAAGCATGTGATGAGCCAACGGCATCGAGCACTGGTCAACCTCGAGCTACACATCACGCCCGAACTCTACGAGGTAAGGCAGTATCATCCGTCGCGGATCGGACGCAGAGGCTCTTCAAAAGACCAACCCGGCGCGAAGCTTGCGGGCAAAGCGAGTCTCGCTCGGAGGAGCACGAGCATGCACGCACCGATCGAAGCACTGCAAAAGTCGGTGCTGCAGTGAGCATGGGAGCGCCAGAGCGAATGTCAGAGTAGAGTCGAGGCTCGAGGTTGCTCTGGCTGATGAGGACAAGGTCAACCTCCTGCCGCCCTCTCGCTCCGCTTGACAGGCTCACGAGACTCATAGACCGCTTTCTCCGCACATTCTGAGAGTGTCATTGCTTCGAGCGGCCTCCTCCAGCTCGTCCCGACCTTCCTCACCTCGCCCCTCCCCGCTGCCTCGTCTCGACAATCCCCTTAACCCACACGGCTCGTGAACCGCAGGGATGGCTACGACCGTCATCTCGTCCCTCTCGTCGTACAGCTCGTACCGTGACTCGCGCTCCCCGCTCCCCGTCCCCGTCCAGCATGCCAACCTCGCCGTCTCTTCGACCGTCTATGTCGGCAACTTGAGGTGCGCTTTGTCACATGAGCCATGTCAGAGTGCAAGCTAACCACCCCGCTCACATTCGCAGCTTCTTCACGACCGAGGAGCAGATCTACGAGCTGTTCAGCCGTGTCGGCGAGATCAAGCGCATCATCATGGGCTTGGATCGCAACCAGAAGACGCCCTGTGGCTTCTGCTTCGTCGAGTGAGCTGCCTATAACCCCTTTTTCGAGCGCGGTGTGCGAACCCTGCTCGCACGGCGTCACGTCTGCGTTGAAGCACAGCTTTGCTCACTCCCGCTCCCCTTTCACCACACACAGGTTCTTCCTGCACGAGCACGCCGTTGCCTCTCTGCGCTACATCTCGGGCACCAAGCTCGACGAGCGCATCATCCGCGCCGACCTCGACCCGGGCTACCTCGAGAACCGGCAGTACGGGCGCGGAAAGTCGGGCGGGCAGGTGCGCGACGAGTACCGCGAGGACTGGGACGGTGCGTCAACTGGAGCAGCTTGGCCATTCTCGAGCTCGCGCGATCATGGGCGAGATGCTGATACGTGCTGTTGATCCGTCTTCGCAGCTGGACGAGGTGGGTGGGGCCACCTCAAGAACCGCGAGGAGATCGAGGCGGCACGACAGCGCGAGGTCGAGGAGACGTACGGTGAGAGCGGTGCGAACCGCGATGTGCCGACGGGAGAGAAAGTACCGGACGAGGTGAGTTGCGCTGGCAGCCCTGCATTTCTCCGACGTGGCGGAGGCTTAGCGTGTCACTGACACCTCATATGTCGCAGAACCCGCGTTTCCGCGACGAGCGCGACGACTAGCCTCGCCATACCCATTTTCCGCTCGTATCGCATGCAGCTATACCTTGCTCGCCCTGTTGTAACAGTTCTTACTCTCGGATTCGTCTATCAGCGAGCAGAGGGATCAATTCGCTCGCCGACGTCTCGGACACATCGGCAGATGTTAGCGCACTACGCATTGCACGCTCGCAAGCTCCTCACACCTCATCCTCCTCGTCTGAGCTCGGCGCTATCCGCCTCTTCTTGTAGACGCTGCGCTCCTGCACCTTGACCTCCGTGACGACCACTGGTGCCTGCGTCGACACCTCGACCGTCTTGGGCTCGTCGATGACGATAACCTCGTCGTCGACTTCCTCCTTCTTCCGCGCAGCAGCCTCCTTCTTCGCCTTCTCCGGCGACGCGGAGCCGACGGAGTCCTTCTTGGCGAAGAAGCCCATCAAGCTGCCCTGTCCCTTTTCGACGAGCGGCTTCTTCCCCTTCCCTCCGGCCTTTGCCGCCCCCTTCTTACCCTTCCCTCCGCCCCCTGGCAACCGCTTTTCCACGCGCTCGCGCTCCTCCCAGATCTTGCCAACCGCCCCGCCGATGTTGTTTGTCGGGACGTCCTCGGCGTGAACCCACTTTGCGCGCCCCGCGAGCGACTGCACGAGCGGAGCCTTGCCGTCGTCGCCCTTCTTCGATGGCGAGGGCGAGGCGGCGGGGCGAAGGGCGGGAGGAGAAGGTGAGACAAGGACGATTCGCTCAGAAAGGTAGGTCCGCGTGATGTGGCTGTAGACGTGCACCACCTCGGGGAGGGTTTTGCGCGAGATGACGCGCGGAGTAGAGGTGGAGGACGAGGTCTGGTCGCTGGAGCGGAAGGTGGAGGAGGGGATTTCGAGAAGGGTCGTGAGAAGCGAGTTGAGGTGCTTCGTGCGCGAGGAGGAAGTCGAGGATGAGGCTTCTTCGGGCGGAAGATCGACGGCTGGGAATTCGTACAGTCCGGCGAGGAGGCCTGCAGTGTCACGCTTGAGTCATGACATGCATGGCGCAGCGAGGAAAGCAAAGTGCGCACCCTTCTCCGGCCGCTTGACCAGCAGCACCATCCTCCCCTCCTCGCCCACAAAGTGCTCGCTCGGCACCCACTCGACCACGCACACGGCCGTGTCCTCCTCGCGCTTCTTCGCCTTCTCCTTGGCCATCGGGTAGACCTCGACGGTGTGCTGACGCGCTTCGATGGCGTCCTCGTACGGAAGCGGCGAACAGAGTGTGCAGAGGTCTTCGATGTCTGGCGCGGAAGAGGCGGTTAGAGCAGAGTCGCCTTTCGCCCGCGAGGCGTGCGCGACGTAGCGAGCCTGCGCAACAGTAACCTCATGAGCAGTCAGCGTGGATTCTGCCCAGCTCAGGCAAGGAGGTGGGCTGCTCACTTCGGCGTAAGCGAGACATTGGTCTTGCAGCGGGCACGACGGACAGTCCGGATTCTTCGGCGTGCACACCGTCGCGCCGAGTTCCATCAGTGCCTGGTTCCACGCGCCCGGCTTGTTCGGCCCGCCGACGTTCTCGAGCGGTTGCTCTTTCCCGGCGTCCTCGCCGTCAGTCGCCCTTGCCTTCTTCTTCCGCGCCGGCTGCGGCGGGACGAGCACGTCCGCCAACGCCCAGATGAACGCCGTCGTGCTCTTGGCGGCCTGTGGCGCGTGAAGCGCCGTCAAGCGACTCAGGACGCGGACGACATTGCCGTCGACCATGGCGCTGCGCTCGCCAAAGGCGATTGACGAGATGGCGCCCGCCGAGTACGGGCCAATGCCGTCGATGGAGAGGAGGCCTGCAGCCGTCGAGGGGAGAACGCCGGAGTGTTCGCGCATGACTGTCTTGGCGCCGTCGAGACTGCACGAAACAGAGCTCAGTCCGTGAAGAAGTCGAGGAGGATTCGTGATTAACGCACAGGCGCTTGGCGCGGCTGTAGTACCCGAGTCCCTGCCAGACGGCGTTGACCTCCTCAATGTCGGCCTTTGCGAGGCCTGCGACAGTCGGGAACTTGTCCATCCACTTGCGCCAGTACGGGATGACGGTCTCGACCCTCGTCTGCTGCAACATGATCTCTGAGACCCAGACCTGCGGGCGACAGGCGATGTGAGCATAGCCATTCGAGCGTGGAGAGCAGACGGGAGGGCGTACCTCGTACCCGCGCTGCCCGCGCTCCTCTTCACTGAGCGTCCTCGGGTCGACCTCCTTGCGCCAGGGCATCCCACGCTTCTCCTTGACGCCATCAAACCATGCGAGGAGAGCTCGCTGAACGACCTCCGCTTCGACGGCCCCTTCCAGCGGTGGCGGAAGCGCCGGCTCGTCCCGTTTGCGCTTCTTTGCGCTCGAAGTAGGCGCTTCAGTCGTGTAGAACGGCGATTTAAGGAGGCAGTGGTACGCGGCGGGGTGCGGACGATCGGCGAAGGAAGCGGGGGCGAAAACGGCGGGCAGTAGCGACGCGCAGGGGTGCGCGGTGTTCGGCGGCGGCAGTGCTCGCGCTGGAGTCACTGCAGCCTTCTTCCTTGGCGGCATGGCGATGCGGATGGAGCGGAAGCGCGAGGAGACGCGTCGCGGAGCGAAGGCGAAAGTTGCAGATGTCAGCCCGCACCCAGCCTTTCCTGACGACCTTGAGCTCCTCGTGAGCCTCTCAGAGATGCACAGTATCCACGTCGAGCTCTCGAGACGACGTGTCATGCTGGACCAGCCAGTTCGGGATTCGCGATTCCCTCCAATCGCAGGGTGTTCTGTCGCAGTATCCATCTACAGCTCCTGCCGCCCCGTCCTTGCACCAAGTCGGTCGTGTAGAAGCAGACGATGGGCGGCGTCTGATCGGTCAGGGAAGGAGCCGTCTGGACCGCGGTGCCGGTTCTCAGGGTCCGGCAGAATGAAGCGTGCCGACCAGCGAATGGACGCAGACGCATCCAGACGGGCGGCAGATGACGATGAGAGTCCGTTTCGACAACGGTCCTTCTGGCCTGTAGGCTGTGCCGAGCGTTGGACCAGAAGGAAAATGCATGCCGGTGGGCGAGAGCTCCTTAGATGCGCAGAACGTAAGGACCTGCAGGACAACCTGTTAGCAGCTGCAGTAGTCATCCAGCATGAACTCAAAGAGCGCACGATTTTGAGGGCTTCATGCGAAACTCAGCGTCTCGTCCAAGATGCGTTGCACCCGCGCCTTGTCCAGCTCGGGGTACTTTGGCTGCGCGATCTCGCCCTTCTCGCTCGCCTGCGCCACGAGACCTTCAAGTGTCTTCGGGAGGTCGCTGAGCAATAGCAGGGCTTCAGCCGCGGTCGCAGACAAAAAAGCGAGGGACGCGCACCTCGGATGGCGGCAGATCGTCGCCCAGCCTTTCTTCTCCATCTCGTCCGCCAGATCTGACTGATGCGAATCCATCAACGTCGAGTTGGGCACGAGGACGAGCTGACGCGGGCGAGGCGAGTCGGAGGGAGCGTCTGAACTGTTGAGAGGGCGAAGGAAGGAAAGGATCGAGCCGGCGCCTGCAGGTGCGTCAGACCGTTGCTTTGAGCTCTTTCAACTAACGGACGAGCCAGAGAGGCGCTCACCTGCGTGGCTGACGACGACGTCTGCTCTCCCCACCTTGCCCTCGAGGTCGTCCAGGAAGCGCACAACCTCGACCTGGAGCCCGCTCGGGAGCTCGCTGCTGCCTACGTTCCAGTCTGATGGCAGCGCACTGTTCCCCACTTGCGCCAGGAGGTACGAAACGCCGAGCGAGGCGAGGGCAGCGAGAGACGGTGATGAGAGTGCCGCAGCGACGAGTGGGTCAAAATGTGTAGACCCGACGGTCAGAACCGCTCTGCGAGGTGTGCTCGAGCTCGCAGACATCGCCGCGGAGCCGTCCGGGCGAGACGAGGCGAGGCGGGAGAAGGAGAGGTTGCAAGATGCGAGGGACAACAGGCGGGAAACAACTACGGACAACAATGCAGACGAACATGCACAGCCTCAGGAAGCACCCGCAGCCTTGGCCTCCTCCGCGCGCTTCTTGCGACGCTCCTCGGCCGCCCTCTTGAGCGCCGCAACGCGGTCCTCGTCGTTCCGCTTGGCGACCTTCTGCACCTTGTGTTCGAGTGCCTCCTCCGCCTCACGCTTCCTGCGCTCCTCGAGCTCGACCATCTGCTGCTCGATCATGCGGCTCTGGCGCTCGCGCGACTGGCGCACGCGCTCGGCGTGCGACACGCCCGGATGCAAGAGCGACTCGGCCGCGGTGCGGTCCTCCTTTGCTGGTGGTGCACGCGTCGCGATGGGCACGGCGAAGCCCGACGACGCGGCGCCCGGCTTCGGCTTGGCGACAATGTTGAGCCCGCCCGACATGAGCTGGCGGCGGTCGACAATCTCGCCGTCCTCGTTGACCTCGACGCGCCGCCCCGTCTTGGCCTCGTGCTCGGCCGCGAGCTCGGCATCCGTCTTTGCGCGCTCGGCTTCGGTCGGCCGCGCGGGCCCGAGCGGGACCTTGGCCGAGGAGCCGGCGACGGCGGCGGCGTGCGCGGCTTCGGTCGAGTCGAGGTAGCTCTTCATGAACGAGGTGAGGCCGCCATTCTTGTTCTTCTGCGCCTCTGTTGGTTCAGGAAGAACGTGAGCAATCGAAGACTGCAGCAGAAGCAGCGGGAATGGCGCGCCCTCGCGCTTCTTCTCCTCCTCTTCCGCGACGCGCAGCTCCTCCTGCTGCTTCTTGTACGCCTCGGTGACGAACGCGTCCTTGTCGGCAAACTCGTCGCCCTCGCGTTCGCGCTCGCGCTGGATCATCTTGTCCTCTGCACGTAAGCGGTCCTGCTTGCGGATTTCGGCCGTCTCCATGAGGCGGCTGATGTACTTGGGCTGCGATGGAAGCGGGGCAAGCGGATCAGCGCGTGAGATCGAGGGTACAGATAGCAGTGCAGCAACATACCTTCCGCTCGCCCGACTCCTTCTTGCGCTCCGACTGGGCCGCCTTCTCTGCCGCCTTCATGTTGTCCCACACCTCGTCGTACTCGTACACCGAGCTGTCCAGCGCAAGCTCCTCCTGCTGCTTGGCCTTCTGCGCCCTCGACAAACTCGCAGTCGACACGGCCGGGCGGTTCTTGGACCGCGAGGTGTCGAGGTGCGCCGGAGGAAGCGCTCCCCCTTCGTCGTCGTCGTCATCTGCGCCGCCAAAGACGGGCTTGCCCTTGGCGGGCTTTTTCGGGGCTTGTCGCGGGAGCGCAGCCTTGTTGAGCCCGAACGAGAGCTTTGGCGGGCCCGACATGGTCGCGGCGAGAGCGAGAGCGGCGAGGGATGGCCTCGTCCCCGTCACTCGCTCGCGATGAAGGAAGACGACGACAGCCAGAGCGGCGCAGAAATGGACGACTTTGGGACTTACGCTGCGCACGAGCTCTCGCACGACGCCGACGAGGCGCTGTCGGCGATCGAACCGCTCTCGTCCCGCTCGCTCGACGCTCTCGCCCGCCTGGCGCGCTACAAGCCACCGCCAGACCCTTGTGTGTGCCTCCTTCTTGCTGCTGAGAGACCTGCGCTGAACTCCCATGCTTTGGTCGCGCTCTTCTCCTCGCCGTCGCCGGCTTCCGGCCCCACAAGACCCGTTTCCCGAAGGTCGCGCCGCCGTCCTCGTCTGCCTCTTTGGCTCGAGGTGAGGCGCTGTAGCGGTCTCGAGTCTGTCGCGTTGCTCTGAGCGAGACGAGCTGAGCTGCTCCGCCCCTGACAGATCCGGCGACAACCTGAATATCCTCCTCTCGACCCGAAGCGCGACTCTGCGGACCTATGTGCGCTGTCGCCCCACACTGCACTAATCAGACTGCTTTGCGCTGATCACCTGTCTCCCGCAGCCGGGACAAGGTTTGTTGAGCGACAATGACCTTCCTTCGGTGTAGAGCTCACCCCTTGCCGATCCGCAGTTGCACTACCAGGCGGAAAGATGGACGACACCGGTACGTCTCAACTGTCCGCTGTGTATCAGAAGGATGTGCTGACCCGCACCACGCTTGCAGACCTGAACCTCGAAGCGACGGCGCGACGAGAGGGTGCGACAGTCTTTCGATACCAGTGTTCTACGTGGGCTCGGCTGATCACAATCGCTTTCGCAGCATACGAAGAAGTTGGGCTCCCGATCGACACGACCCGAATACGCTATCTCACGGCTTTGCCGCCCTTTCTCGCGCGCTCCATGATGCTCGTCACGCCTGTCGTCTGCTTCGTGCTCGACTACTCGCTCAAGGTACATCAAACTCGGAATCTACAACAAGTATGACCGTTGAGCTGATTGTGTTACTCTGGCAGCCCGAGCTAAACCCTTCCGAAGTCGACGACCTCTTCTCCTTCCCCCTCGAAGCCTTCCTCACCTCGTCCCCCTCACACCCGGTCTTTCACCACCCGCACCCGCCCGCTGTGCAAGAGGGTCGCATCCCGTACCACTCGACCGAGGACTACGGCTGGTACGAGGGGAGGAAGCATCGGTTCCATTCGTTCGAGGCGGACCCTCAAGCGATCACGGGGCTGACGGCGGAGATTCTGATCCACGTCGCCATGATTGCGTAGTGCGTCTCAGAATCTTTGTCTTGCTGATGCCGTTGAAGCTGCTCAGTATCTGTCCCACTTACGTGGCCAACACCGACGCCTTCTCTTCCGCAGCAAACGGCAACCCGACTTTGAGCTCTACAGCCCATCCCAGCTGCCCCACGACGCGCTAATCCGCCTCGCGATGCGGGACCCAAAGTGGCATAGGTTCCGACAACGCTGGCGCGAGCGAAAGGAGGCGGAGGAGAAGGGGAGTAAGCTGTAAGGACGCACAACGGTGCGAGGCGTCACCACATTTGGCTGAGTAACTGTTGTTCCCGCTGTTGTGATTGTATATCTGCGTCAGGATCCGTCCGAAAGTGCATTGGGGCGCGTCGTTGCTCTCTTCGTCGTCGCCAGCTCCTCGTGAAAGCGGCCTTCATCCTCTTTCCTCTCTCCGCATTCTCGATTGGCGTACGGAACAGCGCGAAGGATGTCCATCCTGCGAGAAGCCATCAGTGCGCTGCCTGTCTCTGTCCGGCGGCACCTCTCTCTTCTGCTGACCCGCTCGCACCGCCATTGTCAATCCTCCAGCAACTCCGCAGACGCTCCGTTCGGCGGTCGACGCGCTCGTCAGCGCTGCGAAAGAGGCAAGCGAGCCTTCCTTCCGGCCTTCGGACTGGGCCTGGGTCGCGCGAGGAGCGAGACAGCTCGCCGACGGGTTGCGGAGTGGTGCGAATCTCTCGCTGGCAATGGCTTGCACGGGTTCGCTTACACTTTCGTACTCAACAGAGGACCTGCGCACAGCGGTCGGGGAGATTGGCAGCGCGATCACGGCTGTAGCGAGGCTGCTCGCCGCCGCTGTCCAGAGCGCAGGTGGGGGCGGTGCACAGCTCTTGAGCGCTCAGACAGAGCTCGCGAGGGTCGTCGGCAACTTATGCTTCGACCATGGTACGTGAGAGGCACCGTCCGAGCGGAAAGATGACCCGCTGACTGCTCTCGCACTGCCAGATGCGAATCGCCAGCAAGTTCTCGACGCTGGCATCCCGCTCCTGCTTGCACAGCTGCTTGCCCGCACGCTCGACATCGTTGATGAAGAAGACGAGGAGCTGAAGGAGCCGCAGAGGCGATTGAGCGTCGACGAGCTCAAGTTCTTGCGCGCAACGACCGGCGCATTCCTCAATTCGTCGCTCAAATTCGGTGCGCTTTCACCTGGCATGCCGCTTCTCGCATGGTGCTGACGGCCTTAGATGTTGCACGCAGACCCAATGCGACGCGAGCTCACTCGCAAAGAGATCCTCACGCCGCTGCTCGCGCCACTCGACGCGCGCACAACGGCTGGCAAGCGCACCGAGCCGGTCTGCGTCGTCGGGTGCTGGGCACGGGACGTCCCTACGGGAATGGACGAAGATGAGTGGGAGGAGAGGCTCGCGCTGGGGCGGACGACGGTGGAATGGGCGGCAAACGTGCTCGAGGATGTGCTGGGCGAGAGTGCGTACATCTCGCAAGCTCGGGCTTTGTCTCCGTCTCGTTGACTGATTTCCGCACAGACAAAGACGACTTTCCTCCTGCTGGTGTCCTTGCGCTCGCCTCGGTTATTTTCGCCGTCCAGTCCGCACCATCCCCCTCCTCCCTACCCTCCCGCATCTCTCCAGAAGACGCCTCCGACTACCTCGACACCGACGTCGAGCTCTTGACCGTCTGCTCCTCGCTCCTCGAGACCCTCGCGCTCAACCTCGACTCGGTCAAATCCGCCCTCGCCTTCTCTACCTACGCTCCCTCCCTCCCGTACCCGCAGTCTACGCTCCTGCATCACCTCCTCACCTTCATCCACAAGGCAGCCCCGCCGCCCTACTGGATGACCGCGACTTCGGAACCTGAGCGCCTTGCAAAGGCCTTCTCGACCACGAAGGCGTCGCTCGTCCGCGCTGTCGTCGAGGCACCCAACTCGGACCTCGTCATGGAGCGCTTGTGGGCCGAGACCCGCTCGAGCGATGATCTGGAGGGCAAGAGCTGGCTGGTCGAGATGCTGGTGAGCTGGGTCGAGGAGGCGCAGAGCGAGGGGAGGGAGGACATGCTCATCTGCGCGGCGCACATGCTTGCGGCATTGGGCCGAAAAGGTGCGGTCACGGTCCCTCCCTTGATCGTCTTTGAAGGCACGCTGACGCAGGCTGCTGAGCTGATCAATGAATCCTTTGTGACGACACAGACGAGTACACCCGCTCGCTCGTGCACGACTACGGACTCGCCGCTCCTCTCGCCCGCATCGTCCGAGATCGCGTCGAGGGCGCGCTGAACAAGTCGGGTCGGCCGGGGGAGACGACCCAGATACTGTTCGGCGTTGTCAGCTTGCTGCGACACCTCGCCATCCCAGGTGCGTCGAGCTGCGCTGCTTTCGGGCCCAGCGCATCTCGAGAATATGTTATTGAGGTTGCCTGAATCGCCTACGCAGCCGACAACCGCCAGCTCGTCGGCGAGACGGGCGTCATTGCGCCTGTTACGCAGCTTCTCCGGCCAGAGCTCGACGTCGTCGGGCCGCTACAGCCCGCATCAATCGGCCTGCTGAAACATCTCATGACCGGCGTCCGTGCGTCAAGTCGATTTTCTCCCTTGCTGATCCCGTCTGACTCGTCACATCACCGCCAGTCCCGAATGCTCTCGTCTTGCTCGAACCCACTGCCGCTCCCGACTCGTCAACATCGACCGTCAGCACCTCAAGCTCGCCGGTCGACCTCCTCCTCGCGCTGAACACACGCACGGACGACCTCCGCACTCGCTCCGAGTCTGCGCGCGTGCTCGTCAACCTCATCCGCACGCTCTTCTCCGCTGCTCCTTCGGACCTCGACGCGCAGCGGCAGGACGCGCGGCAGAAGGTCGTCCAGAAGGAGGTGGCGGACGCACTGTGCGAGCTCGTGCGGAGGAGCGAGAAGTTCCCGCTGCTCGTGAACGAGGGAGTCGTTGGGTTGACGCTGCTGGCCGGGAGCGGAGAGGAGGGCTGTGCGTTTTCCACTTTCTCGCGCGTCTTCACGAGGCACTCACTCACACGCTGTTCCTGCAGCCTCACTTGTGGTGTCTTCGCTACTGCACCCACCCTCACATTCCGCCGCTTCTCCTCCGGAATCGTCACCATCCGCCGATTCATCCGCTCTCATCACCTCTTCCGCACCCGCACCGCCCGCACCTTCACCCGCCGACGAGCCCTCGTCCGCGCTGCATCTCGTCGCGCGCTGGTTCGCGCTCGTGCCGGACCTCTTCCCCTCCTCTCGCTCCGTCACCTCGTCGGCGCAGGTCCGCCCCGAGATGCTCTCGAACGCCTGCACGCTGCTGCTCACGCTCAAGAGCGTTGAGGACCGCCACGCGGCGGGTGCCGTTGTGCGCGAGTCGGTGGAGCGGGCGAGAGCGGCGCTCGAAGGGGAGGAGAAGGACGAAGCGTGGAGCGCGCTCGAGCGCGCGTTGGAGAAGGTTGCGCTCGTTGTCGCGGAGTAGCGGGTGAAGATAGACGGGAAATAGTTGAGCAGGTTGTTCGCAACAAGGCGGAAAAAGCGCGAGCAGGCAGCAGCGCCGCAAGCAGGAGGTTGTCAGACGCGGAAGCATGCGAGACCTGCTGGCGCTGCATGTCTGCGGGCGGGTGGCGGGAGCTCGGCAGGCAGTGTCTGTGAGAGTCAGAAGCGGAAGAAAAAGGAGAGCAGAAGTAGACCCCTCGAAACTCCAGCGGCGGAAAGGGGCGCGGCGGCGGATTCGAGGCACGCGTTGGCTGCGGCGGAGTTCGAGCGTGCGAGCGAGCGAGCGACGGGCGGCTCACCGCGCGAGCAAGAGTCTCGAGCCCGTCGAGCCGCGTCTGCGCCCCCTCGAGCGTCCTGCGAGCTGCAGCGCAGTCGAGCACCCACACAGTACCTCCAGCAGGCACATCCAGCCGTCCGCGCCGTCAACCGCTCGACGTGCACCGGCGCTTTTCGTCAAGACGAGCGTCGAAGGAACCTCGCCTCGCCTGCCGTCGCGCACAGCTGCCAGAGCCAAGCAGATCCAACGAGCCTCGAGCAGCATCTGTACCGCAGCCTTCGAGCGCCTGTGCACCCCGAAGAGTGCGCAGACGACCTCGCTCGCCCGCCCGACCGACTCGCCTCACCCGGAGCAGCGTCCCGCGTGCTTAGCCTCCGAGGCAGAGCAGGACAGCAGCTGAGCGAGTAGACGCTGCGTGTTTTGAACTCGCCGGCGTACCACCACGCACTCGGCTTGACACAGTTGCGCGCCTCCGCCGTTGACGTCCAGGAGACCTTCGGCCGCACTTCTTCCTCGCCTCGAACCGTCGCCGGGCCGCCCGTCGCTGAGCTTGAGCGCTTCGTTGAGTGAGTCTGATTACTGCCTGTCCTGTTCGAGCCGCGCGGAACGGGTTGCTGACCTTCCGTAGCAGGCTCTCGCTTCTTCTCCCCGTCTGCCGACCGTCCGCACATCCCGGTCAAAGCGCCTTTTCTGCGCCTTCCGCTTCTTCCTGCATCCACTCTTTGCATTTGGCGCATTGTGCGTCTTTCTAGCTCCTTGCGGCGAGACGGCCGGGCATTCGCACCCTCCTACCGCGCGTCAGACAGCTGACCACCCTCGCGCTGTGCAGGTCTGAGCATACACGATGGACTCTGCTCGTGCATCTCCTGCACCGCCCGGTGCCATTCCTCCTCGCCTCGGCCTGCCTCGTCGCTCGTCGTTCGACCCGCACTCTTCGACGACCAAGGGCTCCCTCTCCCTCGGTTCGCTTCCGCCGCCGACCTTCGGCAACCTCCCGGCCGGCCTCCGCAGCGTACCCGCCATTGAGAGCAGCCGGCACTTTGGCTCTGCGTTCCGCAACAATGCAGCTCTCGGCGACGGTCAGCGCACGCCCGGCGGCAGCCTCGTGATCGGAGCCGAGGTATTCGGCTTCGGCAAGTACGCGCCGAAGGAGACGACGCGACGGCACAACGGCGGAGGTGGGTCAGTCGACGGGCTCGACGACTCGCGCCTGTCGAGCGACTGGCCGAGCGACTTTGGCGCACGGGCGGCAGCATCGTCCGACGACTTGCGATTGCGCGACGAGACTCGCGGATCGCAACGACTCAGCGGCGTACGTCCCTCTCAACCTTGTTTTCGACTGCTGCGGGTGGAGAAACGGGGCGAAGAAGGCTCGACCACCATGCCCCCCGCGTCGAATGCTTTGCGACGGACGTGGGTGGCGGTGCTCGATCAACTTTAGCACGTTTCGCTTGGCTCTTGATACTTCGGCAGAGAGGAGAAGGGCCGAAACGTCGTGATCGCAGACGACGGAGTCCGTGTCGACCGCTTTGTTGGGAACCCAAAGCTGACGGCGCTGGTGCCTTGTCCTCCTCCTCTCGTCGCGCAGGACTTCGCCTCGAACCTGTCCCGACCTCAGCTGAGAACAGCAGGGTCGGCCATCGACCTGCGTCCGTCCTCCCCCGCAACCATGGCCGACTCGCTGCGCGCACCTTCGCGTTCGAGCCTCCTGCCGCCCACGTCGTCCCTCGCCCAGTCGACTCCCGACAGCTCGAACGAAACTTCGCCTGATGGATCGAACGGCGCAGCGTCGACGGACCCGACGACCGCTGCGTCCGTCTCGCTCAACGCTTCGACCCCCGCTGCCACAGACGAAGCGCCCTCGCCCTCGTCGAACCCCTATGTCTACCCGTTCCAGCCGCCCGACCCCTCGCCTCCGCCCCTCGGCAACCCCTACTTCGCGCACCCCTCTGCGCTCGGCATGTCGCCTCCTGGAGCAGGCTATGCTCCGCGGAATGGCCGTCC
Organism: Rhodotorula paludigena; assembly: GCF_050403205.1. Taxonomy (NCBI): domain Eukaryota; kingdom Fungi; phylum Basidiomycota; class Microbotryomycetes; order Sporidiobolales; family Sporidiobolaceae; genus Rhodotorula; species Rhodotorula paludigena. The sequence goes on along the minus strand of NW_027481392.1, from coordinate 2,788 downwards.
TGGGGAGGGCCCGTACAGCTTCGGTCAGGCGGGCGTCAACGCCGCTGCGGCCGAAGACGAGCTGGCCTTCGGCATGCGCGGCATGAGCCTCGGCGGCGGCGCGATGGGCGCTCAGGCGGGCGCGAGGGCCGCGTTGCGCTCGCCCTACTCGCCCGAGCCCTACTCGGCCGCTCTTCCCGGCACAGGCGCGCCTACGGGGCGTGAGCCGCCTACGAGGCAGAACTCGACGGGCTACGCGCCCGCGCAAGGCTTCTACCTCCCGCCCGGCTCGCCCTACGTGGGCCACCAGGACCCGTACTCGCCCGTCTCGTTTGCTCAGCCGAGCTTCTACTCGCCCATGCCTGACGGCGGCGGGCCGACCGTTCCGGGGAGTCGCCGCGACTCGACCGTGCCGAACTGGGGCCTCCCGATGCCGCCGTTTGCCCTCCCGCCCGACTTTGCCCAGTCCCCTTCGAACGCCCCTTCGCGCCAGGGATCATTCTCGTACACGCCCTCCGGCCTCCCTGGCCAGCCCGGTGCCGGGCCTATGTCGCCGTACGTTGCCGCGCCGCCGCCTCCCGGCCCGGCCGTCACGTACGGCAGCTCGCACCTCGACGCCGCGAGCAGCCCAGGCGGGCACTACGCGCCTGCGCCGCCGCACGTGCACCAGCACGCGGGCGGGTACCCCGTCGGCCCGCAGCTCGGGCAGCAGCATCAGATCATCCTCGGCCGCGCGGTGCGCGGGATGGAGTACGTCGCGCCTGGGCCGGTGCAGCCGCACGGCTACGGTACGGGCTACGGGCCCGACATGCGTACGCTCAGGAGCCCGCTTCTCGAGGAGTTCCGCAGCAACAGGAACAGGAGCTGGGAGCTGCCGGTGCGTCACTGACCTCTTCCTCTTAATGGTTTGCGCTCGAGCACGGCGTGCTGACTTGCCTGGGCTGTTGGCGCAGGACCTCATGGGCCACATCGTCGAGTTCAGCGGCGATCAGCTCGGCTCGCGCCACATCCAGACGAAGCTCGACACGGCGACGAACGAGGACAAGGCGATCGTGTTCCAGGAGATCCTGCCCAACATGCTCCAACTCTCTACCGACGTCTTTGCCAACTGTGCGTCTCACTCACGCGCGCCGAAGACGAGGCTCGCTGGCTCATGCGTTCATTCGCTCGCAGACGTGATCCAAAAGTTCTTCGAGCAGGGCTCGCAGGTGCAGAAGACGGCGATGGCCAAGGTCCTCGAAGGACACGTCCTGCAGCTCTCGCTGCAGATGTACGGCTGCCGCGTTGTGCAAAAGGCGCTCGAGTACGTCCTCGTCGATCAGCAGGTTCGCCTCGTCAAGGAGCTCGACGGCCACGTTCTCAAGTGCGCCAAGGACGCGCAGAGCAACCACGTCATCCAGGTGCGGTCGCAAGGGTTTATCAATCAACGGAGAATGACCGCTGACTTCTCTTGCACCCGCAGCGTGCGCTCGAGCGCGTCCCGCCCGAACACCTCCACTTCATCACGGACGCCTGCCTCGGCCAGGTGCACCCGCTCGCGACGCACCCGTACGGCTGCCGCGTGCTGCAGCGCATCTTCGAGAATTGCCCCGCGCAGCAGACGAGGGCGCTTCTCGACGAGCTGCACCGCTACACGCAGACGCTCATCCAGGATCAGTACGGCAACGTGCGTCACCTTCTCTCGCTTCGACAGCTTCACCTTACTGACCTATGTTACTCCGCCGCAGTATGTCGTCCAGTGGGTCATCGAGAAGGGCGAGACGGCGGACCGCTCGCTCGTCGTCGCCAAGATCTACGGCCAGCTCCTCTCGCTCGCGCAGCAGAAGTTTGCCTCGAACGTCGTCGAGAAGTGCATCCTGCACAGCACGGACGACGAGCGCCGCCGCCTCATCGACGAGGTTCTCCAGACTGGCGCCGACGGATCGAGCGTTATCAAGGCGATGCTCGTTCACCCGTACGCCAACTATGTGATGCAAAGTGCGTCTGTCCTCTGTGCCGCTCGATACTATTCAACCGCTGACAAGTGTCTCTCCGCAGAGTGCCTGCACTGCGCCGCCGGCGCGCAGCGTGAGAAGCTCTTCGCCGAGACCACGGTGCAGCTCACCAACCTGCGCAAATACTCGACGCCGTACTCGAAGCACCTCATCACCATCGAAAAGCTGCTCGCCTCGGAGCGCGAGCGGCAAGGCCTGCCGCCGCTCGGGTTCGGCGGCCCGCTCAACGGCAACGGCGGACTCGCCGGGCACCACCCGCTCCCGCACGCCTACTAGACGGCCTCTCTCGGTTCTCGGTTGCCTTTCGGATCAGTGTTCGAGGATCTGTGCCCGTGTCCCGTTTCACCCTTCACTTCGCCCCATGTCCATTTCGAGCCCTTCGCGGCTTCCAGCTGTGCATCCCTCCCGGTCCTTCCTTCCCGCCTTCTCCTGGTTCTGTGCCCTCCCTCGCGTCATCCACCGAACATGTCCACACACCCTCTTCACCCTTCACCCTTTCCCGTAGATAGCCTTCCAACCCCTCGTCTCTGTCCAGTCTCTCTGGTCCTGACTATCAAAAAAATCCCCCGCTCCTCGCAAAAGTTGTGCCTTCCTCCCACTCCCCTCCTCCGTCGTCGCGTTCAGCATTCTAGCACCACCTCGTCACCCCTTCTCCCGCCCGTTCAGTCGGAGACTTCGCCAAAGCCCCTCTTTCTGACTGTGGGGGGGGGGGGGGGGGGGGGGGGGGGGGGGGGGGGGGGGGGGGGGGGGGGGGGGGGGGGGGGGGGGGGGGGGGGGGGGGGGGGGGGGGGGGGGGGGGGGGGGGGGGGGGGGGG